>NC_057729.1:49514128-49520980 GCF_004010195.1 Chiloscyllium plagiosum
GACACAAAGTGCACGAATTTTTTATTCAATTTCCACCACCAGGAATATAGGAAAACACCCGGGTGGCCAGTGACAAACACTGCCCTTTGCATCAAAGGGCAGTGCTGTGTGATCAAAACAGTGAAGGGGAGGGTAGGGACTAAATCAAAATAGAATTGGAGGGAGAAATGATGCACTCCACTCCCTGCGGCGCCCACCTCTCCCTGAACATCTCCAGGGTGTTGGTGGACACCGCGTGCTCCTTCTCCAAGGACACCCGGGCTCTAACGTAACCGCGGAAGAGGGGCAGGCAGTCGGCCCTAACGACCCCCTCCACGGCCCGCTGCCTGGACCTGTTGATGGCCAGTTTGGCCAGGCCCAGGAGCAGACCCACGAGGAGGTCTTCAGACCTGCCCTCCTCAATTCCTTGTTAATATTGTTCAGCCAGTGCCTCCTGATTGGCCCAGGTTAACAACCCGAATCAAGGACATTGTAGTCAATGAGTTTCACCTAGTTCCAAATATTATGCCCTTCAACACAAGTTTGCCTAACTCTGACCTGATCTGGTTTCAGACGCAACTTGTGTTGGAGTCAAGATTGGATTGATACTCTATTTGATTGCAATTCATCAGACTCATTTAATTATTCCCAACTCACTATTTCTTCATGAAATTCTGAAGGCAAACTACAATCCACACGTTTTAACACAACATCTTGACAAAATGTGTGGAAGGGCCACCAGTGGGCGGCACGGTGGCACAGTGGTTAGCACTGCTGCCTCACAGCGCCAGAGACCCGGGTTCAGTTCCCGCCTCAAGCGACTGACTGTGTGGAGTTTGCACATTCTCCCCGTGTCTGCGTGGGTTTCCTCCGGGTGCTCCGGTTTCCTCCCACAATCCAAAAATGTGCAGGTTAGGTGAATTGGCCATGCTAAATTGCCCGTAGTGTTAGATGCAGGGGTAAATGTAGGGGTATGGGTATGGGTGGGTGCGCTTCGGCGGGTTGGTGTGGACTGGTTGGGCCGAAGGGCCTGTTTCCACACTGTAAGTAATCTAATCTAATCTAATCTAAAAAAATATTTTTTCAACTCTCCCTGGTACTCACTTCAACCACTTACGATGATGTCCTTCCACCTTAACTTTCTGTTTCAAATCCAGAATTCCTTCTATTTTTCTACTCCTGTCATGACTTTGTTTCTGCTCAGACTGTTTTCCTTCTACAAACTATGCCAAATGTGGCTTCAGCAGTGAAAACTTTATTCTAGACTGTCTTCTAAGAATTTTTGGACTGGTAACATTACAAAGTTTTCTGGTGAATACACAAAATGCTTGTGATTCAGTGAAATATAACATTTCCTCCAGTTTGTCTCCAGCTTTAAGAAAAGGCAAGGCCTAGTGATATTATCACAGGACTATTAATCCAGAGATGAAGCATTAGAGACTGAGGGATGACCTTATTGAGGTTTATAAAATCATGAGAGGCATGGAATGGGTGAATAGCCAAGATCTTTTTCTGGGTAGAGGAGTCCAAATCGAGAGGGTATAGGTTTAAGGTAAGACAGGAAAGGTATAAAAGGGACCTAAGGGGCAACATTTTACACAGAGGGTGCTACATGTATGGAATGAGCTGCCAGAGGAAGTGGAGGCTGGTATAATTCCAACATTTAAAAGGCTTTTGGATCGGTATATGAATAGGAGTGGTTTAGAGAGATATGGGCCAAATGCTGGCAAATGGGACTAGGTTAATTTAGGATATCTGGTTGGCATGGACAAGTTGGACTAAAGGCTCTATTTCCGTACAGCTCTATGACTTTAAATACCGTTGGAGGGTAATCAGAATGGCAGAAATTGTTGATTTTCTGGAGGAGTAAAATACAAGAGCAATCCATACTCTGAACACTAAAACAGTTATAACTATGATAATTAGGATTGCTCAACAATTAGCAAAAGTGTGAATGAGCTGTTAAAACAGCAGTGTCTCTGACTGAATCAATCTCTCTTCTCAATGTTCAGACTGAAATGCTGAGGACACCTTCAGTTTGTAGGGAGCATTGCTGGATACTTAAGGTCTGGGGTCACAATTTCAGATGGTTTTGCTTGGCTGGGAGAAGTGGTAGACTGCCAACTACAAAGGCAGTAGACAGATCTAATAGTCAATGAAACTGAGGGGTCTTTCTGGAGCAACAGAACATTTCAGCTATGAAGTAAGGCTGGATATACTGATGTTTTCTTTGGAGCAGAGAAAGTTGAGAGAGGACCTGACAGAGACGCAGAAACTTATGAGGGGGTGGACCCTATGAATAGAAAGCAGCAGTTCCCCTTAATTGAAGGGTCAATAGAGTCATAGAGATGTACAGCATGGAAACAGACCCTTCGGTAACAAGGGAGAATAATTTAAAGTGAAAGGCAGGACGTTTATAGGGATGTGAGGGAAAGCTTTTTCACCTAGAGGTCTGGAATGTAATTGAGGCAGGAAACCTCACAACTTCTACTTGGACAAGCAATTGAAGTGTCATAACATTCAAATCCATGGGCCCTAGTGCAGGAAAGTGGAACTAGTAAATATAGTAGGAGCAGGAGAATCGACGTTTCGGGCATAAGCCCTTCTATTTGCGTCATATTCACCTCGGTATTTCTCTCTGCTATTACTTCTTGGTTCCCATTCTCCTGCCATGGTACTAGCAATCGTCCATGGGTTTAGATTTCTGGGTCATTGGCACAAGTTTGTGGGAGAGATAGAACCTATACAAGCCGAAATGGTTGCATCTAAACAGAGCTCGGACCAATTTCCTTGCAGGACGATTGCTCGTACCATGGCAGGAAAATGGGAACTAAGAAGTAATAGCAGAGAGAAATACCGAGGTGAATATGACGCAAATAGAGACATAATGACATACTCCAAAAAGAATGATTTTTAAACAGAATTCAAGTCCATACTTTTAGTGATAGCTTTATTTTATTTAGACATACTCCTTAAAATACTCACCCACTGCTTTCCAGTTCCCTTTATATATAAAACCAACTGTAACCCAATTAACTCATTAATTAATATATCCATCACCTCTCCCCTCCCTACATTCAGTCTCAGGCATTACTTCAGACAATGTTAGATGATAACAGAAAAATGACAACAGAATATATTCCCAATTTTTTTCTTTGCATGTTAAAATCCAAGCATCCTTTTCCCGGTATGTTCAACAGTTTCTTAGAACTTGCTGCTTTCTTTGTAAAATAATCAGATGGGTAACTGCCACTGTCCACCCATTACAATTTGGAGATGTCCCAATTTTTCCACCATCAATTTTAAAACTGCAATATCGATCC
Organism: Chiloscyllium plagiosum; assembly: GCF_004010195.1. Lineage (NCBI taxonomy): Eukaryota > Metazoa > Chordata > Chondrichthyes > Orectolobiformes > Hemiscylliidae > Chiloscyllium > Chiloscyllium plagiosum. The sequence goes on from NC_057729.1 coordinate 49,517,431, forward strand.
TCAGTCTTTTTTCAATCACCCATTTGTTGAGTGTACTTTATCCCATAGCGACTTAGTATCAATGTAGCAGTCAATGAGCGTTGCTGCTGTTTTCCTTTATAGAATTTCTTCCAATATTTTTGGAAAGGAGAATGCCATATTTGAAAGCTCACCAAGAGTGAGAATCTCTGCTGCTACGGCACTTTTTACTACTGTTCTGTTCATTTTAGCTTAGAGTCATACAGCACGGAAACAGACCCTTTGGCCCAACCAGTCCATGCCAAACATAATCCCATACTAAACTAGTCCCACCTGCCTGCTCCCGGCCCACATCTCTCCAAACCTTTCCGATTCATGTACCTATCCAAATGTCTTTTAAACGTTGTAATTGTACCCACATCCACCATTTCCTCAGGACGTTCATTCCACACTCAAACCACCCTCTGTGTAAAAAATGTGCCCATCATGTCTTTTTTAAATCTTTCTCCTCTCACCTTAAAAATGTGTCCCCTAGTCTTGAAATCTCTCATCCTAGGGAAAAGACAACTACCATTAACTCCATTATGCACCTCATGATTTTATAAACTTCTATCAGGTCACCTCTCATGTTCCGGTGGAAAAAGGCCCCAGCCTTTCTTTATAACGCAAACCTTCCATACCCGACACCATCCTGGTAAATCTCTTCTGAACCCTCTCCAGCTTAACAATATCCTTCCTAGAATTGGGCAACCAGAACAATATTCCAGAAGAGGCCTCACCACAACATAAATTCCCAACTCCTACACTCAAAGGACTGAGCAACAGAGGCAAGCATGCTAAACACCTTTTTAACCATCCTGTCTATATATGACACTCTTACGTTAAAGGACAGTATCCACCTTACTTACCCATGTGAGAAATTATAAACTCTCTGGGATTTGGAACCCATCACAGAGATAGACATAAGCGTCACAAGAAAAACTAAACGTTTCATGTTCCTGGCATCTTCAGGGAAGGAAACTTCAAAACACAAGGCTCCATCTTTGCTTTATTTTTCCTAATCCTTTGTTTGCCTGTATAATATCCTCCACTATTATGATTTGGAGGTACTGATGTTGGACTGGGGTGTACAAAGTCAAAAATCACACAACACCAGATTATAGTCCAACAGATTTATTTGGAAGCACTAGCTTTCTGAGCACTGCTCCTTTATCAGGTGGTTATGGGACCCATAAGCTGGTGTTGTGATTTTTAACTTCATCTTCCACAATGGGATTTTTCATAGCTGTACTTAACCCTAATACTTTAACTAAGAGACTTGGCCTTGTTTGGGTGCTCAGCCAATTCAATTGTCCAATTGGAATTTGAAATTCCTTCATTTCAGTTTTCAAAGCTATTGTATTTTTTTTGTGAAGCCTGAATTTGACAAATAGCAATGGAGCTAACATTTTCCAATAAGATTGTTGATGCAGTGACACTTAATCCATTCTACCTGATTTTCAATCCAATGTAGTTCGAAGCCTAACTTCCAGTTTTGAATTCTGCTTTATGCCCATTTATTACAATGTTTTCAAATTAAATGCTATCACCCCACAAAGAAAATGTATCATAAAGATAAGACAAATAAGACATAGAAGTGGAAGCAAGGCCATTTGGCCCATCGAGTCCACTCCGCCATTCAATCATGGCTGATGGGTGTTCCAATTCCACTTACCCACACTCTCCCCATAGCCTTAATTCCTTGCGAGATCAAGAACTTATCAATCTCTGCCTTGAAGACACCGAGCGTCCCAGCCTCCACTGCGCTCCGTGGCAATGAATTCCACATGCCCACCACTCTCTGGCTGAAGAAATGTCTCCTCATTTCCGTTCTAAATTGACCCCCTCTAAAGCTAAGGCTGTGCCCGTGGGCCCTAGTCTCCCCGTCTAACAGAAACAACTTCACAGTGTCCACCCTTTCTAAGCCATGCATTATCTTGTAACTTTCCATTAGATCTCCCCTCAACCTTCTAAACTCTAATGAATACAATCCCAGGATTCATTGTATGTTAGACCTACCATTCCAGGGATCATCTGTGTGAATCTCCGCTGGACACACTCCAGTGACAGTATGTCCTTCCTGAGGCGTGGGGCCCAAAATTGGTCACAGTATTTTAAATAGGACCTAACTAGAGCTTTATAAAGTCTCAGAAGCACATTGCTGCTTTTATGTTCCAACTCTCTTGAGATAAATGACAACATTACATTTGCTTTCTTAATCACAGACTCAATCTGCAAATCAACCTTTAGAGAAGCCTGGACTAGCACTCCTAGATCCCTTTGTACTTTGACTTTATGAATTTTCTCACTGTTTAAAAAATAGTCTATGCCTGTATTCTTTTTTCCAAAGCGCAAGCCCTCGCACTTGCTCACATTGAATTTCATCAGCCATTTCCAGGACCACTCTCCTAAACTGTCTAAATCTTTCTGCAGCTTCCCCACCTCAGTACTACCTGCCTGTCCACCTAACTTCGTATTATCAGCAAACTTCACCAGAATACCCCCAGTCCCTTCATCCAGATCATTAATGTATAAAGTGAACAACTACGGCCCCAACACTCAAACCTGCGGGACCCCACTTGTCACCAGCTGCCATTCCGAAAAAGAACCTTTCATCCCAACACTCTGCCTTCTGTCATCCACTGGATTTCCCTGGCCTAACCTACTTGTTACCTCTTCAAAGAATTCTAACAGGTTTGTCAGGCACAACTCCCCTTACCTTTTCTCAGCAGAGAGCGGCGCGAGCTGGGCGGAAGTGAGGTTGGAGCGCAGAGCTGGTCGGGAAGGTAAGTGATATATAAAGAACTTACCTCGACGCCAACGGTCTTTTCTCAGCAGAGAGCGGCGCGAGCTGGGCAGAGGTGAGGTTGGAGCGCAGAGCTGGTCGGGAAGGTAAGTGATTGATATTTGAGTGGGTGTGTTCTAAACCCCAGGCCCTACATAGTAGGGCCACCCTCCCATCCTCCTCCTCTAACCTAACTTTAAAGTCCACAGGTAAGCTACTCAGTGTTCTTGCTTTGGAGACGAAGTGTACAGTCATGGCAGCGCAGGCAGTGGAATGTTCCTCCTGCCGGATGTTTGAGGTAGGGGTGACCACCGATACTCCTGCCGACTTCATCTGCAGGAAATGCAGTCAGATTCTGCTCCTCACAGAACGAGTTAGGAAACTGGAACTGGAGTTGGATGAACTGAGGATTATTCGAGAGGCTGAGAAGGTGATAGATAGAAGCTACAGAGACATAGTTACGCCAGAGAACAGAGATAGCTGGGACAGTTAGAGGTGGGAAGGGGAGGAAGCAGGCAGTACAGGGATCCCCTGTAGTCATTCCCCTAAACAATAGGTATACCGCTTTGGATACTGGTGGGGGGGACAGCATAGCAGGGGTAAGCTGCAGCGACCGGGTCTGTGGCGTGAAGTCTGGCTCTGACGAAAGGGGGAGAGGAAGAGAGCGCTAGTTATAGGAGACTCTACAGTTTGAGGGACGGACAGGCGGTTCTGTTGACGTGGGCGAGACTCTCGGATGGTTTGTTGCCTCCCGGGTGCCAGGGTCCG
>NC_057729.1:49524069-49526815 GCF_004010195.1 Chiloscyllium plagiosum
ATTTACCAGGGTGTTGCCTGGAATGGAGAATAGGTCGTACGAGGATAGGTTGAGAGTGCTAGGCCTTTTCTCATTGGAACGGCGAAGGATGAGGGGTGACTTGATAGAGGTTTATAAGATGATCAGAGGAATAGATAGAGTAGACAGTCAGAAACTTTTTCCCCGGGTACAACAGAGTGTTACAAGGGGACATAAATTTAAGGTAAAGGGTGGAAGGTATAGGGGAGATGTCAGGGGTGGGTTCTTTACCCAGAGAGTGGTGGGGGCATGGAATGCGCTGCCTGTGGGAGTGGTAGAGTCAGAATCTTTGGTGACCTTTAAGCGGCAATTGGATAGGTACATGGAAGGGTGCTTAAGCTAGGACAAATGTTCAGCACAACATCGTGGGCCAAAGGGCCTGTTCTGTGCTGTATTGTTCTATGTTCTAAATCCATGCCAACTTGTTCTAATCTGACCCTGCACCTCCAAGAATTTGGAAATTTCATCCTTAACGATGGATTCTAGAAATGTACCTACAACCGAGGTTAGGCTAATCGGCCTATAATTTTCCATCTTTTGTCTTGATCCTTTCTTGAACAAGGGGTTACAACAGCGATCTTCCAATCATCTGGGACTTTCCCTGACTCCAGTGATGTTTGAAAGATCACAGTCAGCGCCTCCGCTATTTCCTCAGCCACCTCGCTCAGAACTCTAGGATGTAGCCCATCTGGGCCAGATTTATCGATTTTTAGATCTTTTAGCTTTTCTAGCACTTCCTCTTTTGTAATGGTTACCATACTCAACTCTGCCCCCTGACTCTCCTTAATTGTTGGGATTTTACTCATGTCTTCCACTGTGAAGACTGACACAAGTACTTATTAAGTTCTTCAGCTATTTCCTTATCTCCCAGCACTAGCCTTCCAGCATCAATTTGGAGTGGCCAAATTTCTACTTTTGCCTTTTGTTTGTTTCTTCTGTATTGAAAGAAACTTTTACTACCACCATTTATAATAATACTGGCTAACTTACCTTCATATTTGATCCTCTCTTTCCTTATTTCTTTCTTTGTTATCCTCTGTTTGTTTTTGTAGTCTTCCATTCTTCTGATTTCCCAGTGCTCTTGGCTACTGAATAGGCTCTCTCTTTTTCTTTGATACATTTCCTGACTTCCTTTGTCAACCATGGCTGTCTAACCCCTCACTGGATAATCTTTCTTTTCTTTAGGATGAACCTCTGTACTGTGTCCTCAATTACACCCAGAAACTCTTGCCATTGTTGCTCTACTGTCTTTCCCATTAGGCTCTGCTTCTAGTCGATGTCTGAAAACTGCCCCTCATTATGCCAATAAAATATGGTAGGGTCTCTTTTTAACTGAAGACAACCCAACTTTAATCAGACAGAATGTACTGAGAAATATCAACTTATATGCTTTTATTCAATCTCCAGTGTGACTCCACTACACTAGGTGTCCCTTTTAGATAACGAAGACACATTTCCCTCTTAAGACAGTCTTCCTGCAGAAATGCAACTTTAATATCAGTTGATCTACATTTGAAGAAAAACTCAATTGGTAAAGGAGAAAGCAGCCCAGTAAAAGTAAAACACTGCAGATGCTGGGAATCTGAATTTAAAAAATCAGAAAGCACCAGAGAATCTCAGCAGATCAGGAAGTATCTGTGGAGAGAGAAACAGTTAATGATTCGAAGAAAGGTCATATCAGACTCAAACTATTAACTCTATTTCTCTCTCAGATGTTGCCAGAACTGCTGAGTTTCTCCAGCGCTTTCTGTTTTTATTAAAGTAGCCCAGTGTCTTATTCTGTGGCAAACCTAGATTGCTGCATTATGAATCTAATAAAGACCACAAAACCATTGTCATTTTGTTTGGAAAAACATCTCTGATTCACAAATGTCCTTTTAGGGAAGGATACTGCTATCCTTACCTGGTCTGGCATACATGTGACTTCAAACACACGACAAAGTGATCGATGCTTAACTGCTCTCCGGCTTGGACAATTAGCAATGAACAATAAACACTAGCCTAGCCAGTGACACCTACATTCCATACATGAGTAAAACAAAGGGTAGAGGCAGTCATGCCAGAGTGAGGAAGCTGAAAAAAGCTAGGCCAGGTTTAACACAGGGTTGAAAACCATGGCACAAAGTAGACCATCATGGCAAAGAGTTGACCATTATGGTACCATTCATCATCTTACAAGATACTAAAAAGGCCACAGACATTCAACACCTACGTTTTGTCTGCAAAATGGCCCTGGGCTTCCTATTGTCTGGCACTTCAACACACCACCCATGTTCCCTGGCCAACATCTCTATCCCGGGCTTACTACAGTGTTCCAGCAAAGCTCAGTGCGAGTTGGAAGAATTGTATCACACTGGATAATCTTTCTTTTCTTTGGGATGAACCTCTGTACTGTGTCCTCAATTACACCGATTGGTGACCTACAACCTTTCAGAATCCAAATCAAGTTCAATTATTTTAGGGCCTCATCACCTGCTCCCATATCCCACAGAACCCCACTGGTCCTCACCTACCACTCCACCAATCTCCATGTACAGCGCATCATCTGCCGTCATTTCCACCACCTCCAAACGGACCCCATCACCAAGGATATATTTCCCTCCCCTCCCCTATCAGCATTCCATAAAGACCACTCCCTCCGTGACTCCCTCGTCAGATCCACACCCCCCACCAACCCAACCTCCACTCCCAGCACCTTCCCCTGCAACTGCAGGAGGTGCAAGACTTG
>NC_057729.1:49527113-49534818 GCF_004010195.1 Chiloscyllium plagiosum
CCTATCACATTTCCGACACCCCTCCCCCAAGTCCCTCCTCCCTACCTTTTATCTTAGCCTGCTGGACCAACTTTCCTCATTCCTGAAGAAGGGCTAATGCCCGAAACGTCGATTCTCCTGTTCCTTGGATGCTGCCTGACCTGCTGCACATTTTCAGCTCTGATCTCCAGCATCTGCAGACCTCACTTTCTCCCCATATCCCTATCCCAACCTACACACACCAGGCCTTGTTATCACATGGGCTGCTACCACACACACAGCACACTGTCAGCCAGTAATGGTCCCCATTAGCAGCCATTGATTACCCAAGGTTGACCTTCACCCATTCCTTTGTCTGCCCAATTGTATTTTTGCCCTCTGGACCTTAAATATTAACTCTGATTTCTCTCTACAAACGCTGAGCTTTCCCCAGCAATTTCTGTTTTCCTTTATTACTTATTTAAACTGTGTTTGGGCATGAGGCGCAGAGGAACAGTCTTGAGGAAGGGCATCAAATGATTTCGACAATATCTCCCCACACTGACTGCTCAAAACATCCCAACGCGAAACCAGAGACAGTCAATTCCCCTGGCGGCCACCGTTGCGCAACTTCCGCACGGGACCAGCCCTCGGGACCGCGCGGTGCATCACGGTCTCCGTAGTCCGACCGTGGTGGCGCGGGGACTACAGCGACCCTGGTGCATCGCGCCCTGCGTCACATCCGTTTCCGCTCTTCCCACTCTTGCCCCTCCCCTCCCGCCGCCGCCGCCGCCGAGGCTGGTGGTTGGGACAATGGCCGCCTCCTTAGTCTTGGTGCTGGTCGTGGCCGTGACCGTCAGGGCTGTGCTGTTCCGCTCCTCGCTGGTGGAGTTTATCTCAGAGCGAGTAGAAGTGGTCTCTCCTCTGAATTCTTGGAAGCGAGGTATTTGTTTTGTGTGTCTTTTATCATTTATTCCACCCGTGAAGCTGATTCCCCTCCCCTCCCCCCACCTCCTGTCAGTGTGGACTGGCCCCTGGAGCTTGTCATTGCCACTAAGCTGCAGAAATCCCCCAGCAATGTTGTCCATTTTAGATATTTAATGCTTAATACATGTGTGTAACGCACCAAAAAAATGCACATTCCAATGCTGTTGCCAGGATCTCAGGAAAGTGTAACTGTGACAATCAAATTTGCTGCTGAGATCTTGCATTTAAGCAGCTCCCCATCGAATCTTTCCAAAACCTTTTCCCACGCATTTGCTAGCCCCAGATGTGTACTGGCACCTCGGCAAGCAGATGGTGCAGTTGCTGTTGCTTTGCCAGGCTTACTGGCCAGCAGTGAGCTGCAGAGTCGATCTTATTGCTTTCTCTATTTTTAAAAACCTGCCTTTCACAAGCTTAGAAGTCACATGATTCCAGATTATAGTCCTGACTATAGATCACAAGCTTTCGGAGTGCTGCTCCTCCATCGGGGTGAAGTTTTCACAAGCTTGGGGTGGTTCAAGGTACTTTACTCCTAGTGAAGTTCTTCTGATTTGTAGCCACTGATGTAATGCAAGAAAAGTGGCAGCCAAAGTATACATAGCAAATTCTCACAAATAGCAATGTGGTGACCAGAATTTTTGTTTTGGAATGTTGACGGAGAGTTAAATATTAGCCAGGACACCAGTGAAAAGCGTGCCGCCTCCTATTTGAACAAATGACATTGGATCCCTAAAATACATCTGAGTGTACGTGGACAAAGTGAGGACTGGAGATCAGAGTCAAAAGGTGTCGGGCTGGGAAAGCACAGCTGGTCAGGCGGCATCTGAGGAGCAGGAGAGTCAACTATTCGAGCATAAACTCTTCATCAGGAATGTGTCTGAGAGAGTATGACAAGTCTTCACTTAATATTTCATCTAGTTAATGCCATGTTTGACATTGCAGCATTCTCTCATTACTACCCTGGGTGACCAGCCTAGAGTTTTCTGCTCCAGTTTTAGAGTAGGACTTGAATCTATGATAGTCTGAGACAGAGGTAGGTTTACACGTGAGGACTCTGGATGAACTACAGAAATGGCTAAATCATTTAACATCACATATGAAGGATAGCCCTGACATTGCATCAAGTGTCCTCTACCTAGCAAGTATGGGTATGTGCTCAGTTTCTATATTGTGTGTGCCTTGAACCCACATCGACTACCAAGCACTTTGACTTTAAAACGTTTTCAAGCAGTTACTGATCCTACCTTTGCAAAACTTGACTTGTTTCTGGCAAGATCGTGTTTGAGTTGTGAAATATTCGGGTGATGTATTTATAGTTGCTTTTGTTGGAACCTGTTGAGTTAAGTTAGTAGGGCTGTATTCAATAGTTTTATTTTAAAAAAGGATTGATCATATACTTAAATGTTTATTTGCCAATTTTGCTTTTCTGACATCCCTGTTAGATATATTCATGTCTTGTTTTGGTAACTGTGTCAGGATGCCAGAATTATTCTTATCAGTAAAGGGGGACTGCACAAAACACTACATAGGACAAACAGGAAGACAGCTAACGATCCGCATCCATGAACACCAACTAGCCACGAAACGACATGACCAGCTATCCTTAGTAGCCACACACGCAGATGACAAACAACATGAGTTTGACTGGGACAACGCTACTATTATAGGACAAGCCAAACGGAGAACAGCTAGGGAATTCCTAGAGGCATGGCGCTCATCCACAGATTCAATCAATAAGCACATCGACCTGGACCCAATATACCGGCCACTGCAGCGGACAACTGGAAGCGGCAGAGACAAACCACTATAAACGCCGGAGGAAACATCACAGAAGTGCTTCACAGGAGGCTCCCAAGCACTGAGGAGATCACCTTGACGGGACGAAACGTCTGCAACACAAATTCCCAGCTCGGCGAACAGAACCCAACAGTAAAGGGGAAATATTAGCAGAGACAAAATTAGTGGTTTTACCTTTTATAAATGCCATTTAGATAAATGATTTGGATATATACATTTGTATGGTTAGTAATTGTGCAGATGACACCAAATTTAGTGGTGTAGTAGACCGCCAAGAAGGCATTTAAGAGTACAGTGAGACCTTGATCAGATGGGCTAATGAACCTAGGAGTGGTAAATGGAGTTTAATTTAGATAAATGTGAGGTTCTGTATTTTGGAAAGGTAAATTAAGGCAGGCCTTATACATTAATGGCAGGGCTTAGGGAGTAGTTGCTGAACAAAGAGATGTTGGGGCGCAGGTTCATAGTTCCTTGAAGGTGGAGTCACATGCAGAAGGGATAGTGAAGAAGGCATTTGGCACACTTGCCTTTATTGTTCAGAGCACTGTATATAGGAGTTAGGATGTTATGTTGTAGCTATACAGGATGTTGGTTCCACAAGTTTTGGAACGCTGTGTTCAATTCTGGTCTGCTATAGGAAAGATGTTAAACCTGAAAGGGTATAGAGAAGATTTACAAGGATGTTGCCTGGTTTGGAGGATTTGAGCTATAGAGCGAGGCTGAATAGGCTGGGGCTATTTTCCCTGGAGAATCAGAGGTTGAAGGGTGACCTTCTCGAAGCTTATAAAATCATGAGGGGCATGGATAGGGTGAATAGACAAGGTCTTTTTCGAAGTAGGCAAGTCCAAAACTAGAGGGCATAGGTTTAAGATGAGAGGGGAAGATGAGAAAGGGACCTAAGGGGCAACTTTTACGTGCAGACTGTAATCAGTGCATGGAATGAGCTACCAGGGTAAGTGGTGGACGCTGGTACGATTACAACATTTAAAAAGCAGGTGGATGGGTAAATGAATAAGATTTGGATAAATCTGGGCCAAATGCTGGCAAATGGGATAAGATGAATTTAGGCAATCTGGACGAGTTGGACCAAAGGGTCTGTTTCCATGCTGTACAACTTTGTGTCTCTATGATTAGTAATTCTACTGTGTGGTCATATATGATTTTAAATTTATCTGCATTGAACTATATCTGTGCGTTTCATTGACCTCACCTTCCATCATTTTAACTGCATCAAATTTGGTGTCATTTGTAAAATTTGCAACAGAGGCTTTTTATGGTGCATATTATTTACTTTGCTATTTAGACTAATAAGGTACAATTTTTAACAATTCATGTAATAATCTTTGCAATTAATAGTTTCCCTGAAATGATAGATGTAGGAAATGAAGTTCTTGAGTGAACGTTACAGCTGATTATAAGGAGTACTAAATTTGTGTGAGTGTTAAAATGTGTGTCTCCTTTTCAATATTTGGTATCCAATTTATTATATACCATATAAAAATTATGCATTTTATCAGTGGAAGAAAGGAACAAAAAACAATTTCTCTTGAATTTGAAATTTCATTTGTGGGTGTACCCTGATGAAGGGCTTATGCCCAAAACGTCCATTGTCCTGCTCCTTGGATGCTGCCCGACTTGTTGTGCTTTTCCAGCGCCACACTTTTCAACTCTGACTCTCTAGCATTTGCAGTCCTCACTTTCTCTTACCCTGTGCAGTGAGTTAAGTTTGAAGAAACTAGCCTGTATTGTGAAGATTTTATTCTATTCTCCCAGCTTTCTTCATTGAAGATAACTGGGTGCTCCAGGCCTACTTACCAAAGTTTGGAGCATGATAATGAAGTGAACAGATTCCAGTTAAGTGTGTTCAGGGATTTCCATATATGAGCAAGAAGTAGTTGCGATTTTATGGTGGAATTTACTTAATTTCTATGTAGTCTATTTCCTGGTAGAGTAAGGCACTTTGGAAGATTTCTGAACAATTTTGGAACTGTGAAAAAATTTACAGCCTTAAACTATTAAAAATGTTTGATAAACTCATCTGGAGGCTTTCTCCCCTGAGGTCCCTTTCTTATCTTTCCCCTCTCACCTTAAATCTATCCCCTCTCCTACTTTGAAATTAATCCACGCCAAGCATTTCCAATTCTACTTCTTGCAGCTTGTAATTTTGCAGTACTGTAATGTTCTGTTTCTTTTTACGTTTTAGTTGTGGAAGGACTTGCTTTGCTGGATCTAGGAGTGTCCCCATATTCTGGAAATCTGTTCCATGAAGTAAGTACCATACTATTAGCTGTGTGTTTCTGGTCACTTCAGTTAACTGTATGACACTGGATTCAACATGAATCTATTAACAGTTAAATTAAAAACAGAGAGTAGAACAGTAGGAGTGCTGTTAAGTGTCCTCGTGAATGTTTTCTGATCTTTAGTGCACTCACTTCTTCTGATTGTGAAGGCTTTTTCTACATAGACTTCCTCTAAATTTAGCAAATGTGTGTGTTCATAATGTATTGAGGAGTCAGTTTTTAACCATTCATTCATTACTGATCAAATGTATTTTACTGAGAGCCAAAGAAAGCCTTACATTTATAAAGTGCTTTTTATGACCTTGAAATGAGCAAGAAGTTAAGAGCATAGTCATTTATTGTGGGAAACACAGCAGCCAATTTGCACTCAACAACCTCCCACAAACAGCAGTGGGAAAATGACCAGTACCACCTTATGAGTTGAGAAATAATTCTTTTTCAGAACACTAGGCAGCTCCCCTGCTACTCTTGACTATTGCCACGGAATCTTTAATTGCTCCTGAGCATGCAGATGGGAACTTTTAAAGTTGTTTAAAAGTTGGCACCTCTGAAAGCTGAGTCCTGTCTGGACTATGTGCATCTGGAGTGGGACTTGAAGTCCCAGTGTTCTGACTCATGCAAGGGTGCTTCCCACTAAGCCACCAATGATCTTTGTTGAACTTTCTTGTTTTTTTTTATTTTTGAGCACTGACCTATGTCGCAAGTGAACTGCATTTCATATGTTCTGGGACTGGAGGAGATGTTATACTGAATGTACATTTAAATTTGTATAAAATAACTCATTGGAGATCCTGTAGCAATCCAGATCACTGATAAAATAAACTGCAAATATGTAACTGAGCCATATAAGCACAAAAGGATGCTCAACATGACTATTTGCCAAACTCAGCTAAGGTATTGGAAAAATGGAAAGTATCTTTATATCCTTGCTGTTGGGGACAAGACAAATCAATAAAGCCCTGATCACTATCCAGTGATCTTTGCTGAAAAGTTTGCTGGTAAAGCTTGTTGGATTGCTCAATGCAGTCAAAGAATTGCTTCTGCTCAATGGAGGCTCTAACCTTAATAATAGCTACTGAATGTAATATTAGACAGGAACAGGCATTTGCAGACCATATGTTTGTTAAGCCTTAACCTAATAGCTCATTCTTCACGACAGGGAGAGTCTGACCAACTTCCAGCAAAGGAATTGATTCTTTGTAGTGGTTTTACGTAGGTATTTGTTTAACTCATGGATGATCTACATCCCTGTCTCAGTATACCACAAAAATCTTTATCCCTGTCATCCTGATGGCCTTTCTTGCACGTCTTTGAGCTTGCTATTAGCCTGAGAGAGAAGGTAGTTAGCCAGGTAAAAGTAGGGAACAGTTGCTGGGGTGTTTGTCTTCCATGATTCACATTAAACAACTATCATTTTTTTAAAAAGCTCCTTTTGAATCAAATGGGCTAGAAGATCTGATACTTCAGTAAATGTGGGTCCTGAGTTTGTCAGTTAAACTACAGAAGGGATGTTTGTTTCAGTAGGAACTACCCTAAAACCTTCCTTGTCTGTCAGTGATGTGATTCTGTTATCTTTGTATAAAGGCAGTAGAAATTAGAGATGGGAACCTAGCATTCTATCACGCTATTTCTCTAAATGTTGCTGTCTGTATTGCTACATTCTGTTTATTTGGTGAAAATTTACATTGGCAAAGCAGGCTTGAGGTGTCAATTTCTGCCCCTATTTCTTATGGTCTTATTACATATGTTAACTTGTGTTTTTATTATTTTATTTTACAGACACCTCTTACATTATATCTCTTTCATTTCCTTATTGATTATGCAGAGTTTGTCTTTATGGTAAGTGATATTGTTGAATAGTGCATGTTTACGATACAATCTAAATTTTTGTGTGGATTTTTGACAATGAATGAATTTTGTTTCCACAGGCAATGGATGTTGTAACTGCAGTTGCTCTGTATATTGTTGCTGATGATTTCAACAAAGTTGTGGTAAGAAAATTGTAGTGAAAGACAGTGTTGTGACTATGTAAGCTTCTCATGTTGACCTTCTACAAAGGCCAAAGCCCTCCTTATTCACAGCTCTTGCATATATTTCTCCACGCAAGAATAGTCCATAATTAAATAGCAACATAGATTCCTACTCTAACCAATCAGTTGTTATTCAGCATTTTTTATACTTGAAAACTTTGAAAAACCATCTGCATATTATGAAAACAACAGTTTTGTACATTTTCATATTTTTAGTGAATGAATTCTGAATAAATTATAATGCCAACATGTACAAATTATCAGTTCCCAGCTTCAGTTTCTAAATATGTTTATCCAAGCAGGAATTTTCCTGCCAAACTAGGATGTGTCATAACAGGAGATGTTTAGCCCACAGTAACGGATAAGAATGCTCACTGGGGTTGCATCAGTCAGTTTTGGATTATAATATTTACATAACCGAGCAGAGGCTGATAGCTAAGTTCGGTACCCATAGGGAGGGCCTCAACCAGGACCTTGGGTTCATGTCACATTACAGGTGACCACCATTGCACTATATACACACACAGATACTCCTACGCACACACACTCTCACACACACACACACTGGCACACTTATACACGCAAACACACACACACACACACGCACACAGACACCCACACACACCCTTACAGACA
>NC_057729.1:49535405-49546412 GCF_004010195.1 Chiloscyllium plagiosum
AACTTTTGAAAAAAATTTTTTGTGATTTACACATGAAAGAAGTGAAACTATCACTGTATTCTAACAGATGAATGGCTTAACAGACAATCAATTTTTCAATGTATAATTTCAGTTACATCACACTGTAAATTTTTGCTATAAATTCTGTTAGGATTGAGCCCTCCAGTATCACCTGATGAAGGAGTGTCGCTCCGAAAGTTAGTGTGCTTCCAATTAAACCTGTTGGACTATAACCTGGTGTGTGATTTTTAACTTTGTACAACCCAGTCTAACACTGGCATCTCCAAATCAAGATTATTTTTGTCAGTGATTTGAAAACAGTTTGCATATCTCTTTGATCAAAGATGTCGTGAAACTTGAAAGGGTTCAGAAAAGATGTACAAGGATGTTGCCAGGGTTGGAGGATTTGAGCTATATGAAGAGGTTGCATGGTTAGGGCTGTTTTCCCTGGAGTGTCGGAGGCTGAAGGGTGACCTTGTAGAGGTTTGCAAAATCATGAGGGGCATGGATAAGGTAAATAGACAAAGTCTTTTCCCTGGGGATGGGGGGAGTCCAGAATTAGAGGGCATAGGTTTAGGGTGAGAGGGGAAAGATATAAAAGAGACCTAAGGGGCAACTTTTTCTCAGAGGGTTGTATGTATATGGAATGAGCTGCCAGAGGAAGCGGTGGAGGCTGGTACAATTGCAATATTTAAAAGGCAACTGGATGGGTATATGAATAGGAAGAGTTTAGAGGGATTTGGGCCAGGTGCTGACAGGTGAGACTAGATTAGGTTGGGATATCTGGTCGGTGTGGACGAGTTGGACCGAAGGGTCTGTTTCTGTGCTGTATATCTTTATGACTCTATGATTCTAAATGTATCATCTGTGAGCCCCAGTAGTTTACTGCATAAATGCAACATGGCCCTAATGTTATGCTGACAAGTAAGATTCTAAACCTTTATGATTTCAGCTGGGAATAATGTGTACAACAAATGTCACATTTTGGCCTAAGGAAAAGTTTCCAACTGGTATCTGCTGTAAATGAATGGAGATTTGTATATTGGGTGAAAATAGAATTGAGCTCAACCCAGTATGCTCCAATATCCATCATCTACAAGGCATAAGTCAGGAGTATGATGGAACATTCTGCATTTGTGTGGATCGGTGCAGCTCCAACAACACTCAAGAAACTTGGCAGCATCTAGGACAAAGCAGCCCACTTAATTGGCACCACCCCCACTTCTTCCATCACTGACGCTCAGGATCAGCAATGTGTTCCACGTACAATATGCATGGCAGAAATTCACCAAAGATTCTCCGATAGCATCTTCCAAACCCACAACCACTTTTATTCAGAAGGATAAGGACTGCAGATACATGGGAATATCATTTGAAAGTTCCTGTTCAAGCCTCTCACCATCCTGACTTGGAAATATATTGCTATTCCTTCACTGTTGCTGGGTCAAAATCCTAGAATTCCTACTGTAATGGCATTGTGGGTCAACCAATCACAGGTGGACAGCAGTGGTTCAAGAAAGGAACTTATCCCCGCCAGGGATAGGCAATAAATGCTAGCCAGCCAACAATGCTCACATCCCATGAATGAATTTTTAAAAAAAGCTCAACAATGCACATGACCACGGTATAGCTTTATATTTAATGCAGCGATTGATTCTTCTAATTTTGTCTCTGTATGGGAATAAATACTCAAACTGTCAACATAAATCCAAAAGTAAAATTATCGTCTAATGGAGTTAATGAGAATGAGGAAGTAGCCCCGGACAGTCAAAAAGTAACTCTCGAGAAAATGTCAAGCAGAACCCGAGATGATAATTATTTTGTGCCTCGTGATAAAACATTAAGTTTTTGTATTTGACAATTGCACATCTCACATTGCATATGTGAGACGTGCAGCTTGAGAGAACAGAATTTAGAGACATTCTAAACTAAATGTGTCAAATTTAATTATAATCTCGGCATTGCATCTTTTTAATGTCATTTTTATTTCTCAGTTTAGAAAACAGCGGATTGCTTTTGAATTCCAGAAGTATGCTCTTGATGTCATCACGCTGGTCAGGACTCCAAAAGAAATGTATCATATTCCTCTTAAGGTAGCACTGTTGTAAGTAAGAAAGCACATTGCCATTATCAGTACTGTGATATCTGTGCTCAGGTATGGCTACAAGCATGGCCATGTAGCACAGTGTGTTTGTACAGTGTGACAAAGATTGGGATATCCTCCTGCTATGACCTAACTGGCAATGGCACCCTACTTCGATCGATAGAAACTTTACGTTTAGCCTAATGTGCTTGGTTGAATGGGAAATGAATAATCTCACTTTACAGCTTTTGATCCTGCAGTTAATGTGACAAGTTCAGACCTAAGTTTCAGTCTCTGCCGCCATTTCAGGCAATAAGCTCGCAACATCCACTGCACTCACTGGGTGAAAAGAATTCTCAACAGCCCTCTAATTCTGTTACCAATTGATTTAATCTAAGTCCGTTTTTTCTTTTTGTTGTTTACCTATCTACTAAAAGCCTGTCTCCTTCCAAACCACTCGATCTAGATCCCTTGTCATTTTATACTATAGTTACAGAATCTCAATTATTACAGCACAAAACAGCGTCTTCAGCCCATCCTGTCTGCGCCGATTCTCCAAGTGTGCAATTATTTACCACCGTTCTCCTCTCTTCTCTCCGTAACACTGCACGTTCTTCCTTTTCAGATTGCAGTCTAATGCCTTTTGAATATTTCGATTGCCTCCACCATAGTCCAGACCTTAACCTCTTGTGGCATGATTTTCTTTTTCTTTTGTGCTTTTAGCAATTACTATAAATCTTTGCTCTCTCATTCTTGTTCTCTTCATGAGTGAGAACAGTTTCAACCTTACTGCTCTCTCCAGACCTCTCATAGTTTTGAATTCCACTTGATCAAATCTCCTCTCAGCCTTTTCTCCTTTTCTCTGATCTGTTTGCATAGTTGAAGTTCCTTAATCATGGAACCATTCTAGTGAATCTTTTCTGTACTTTTCAACACCTTCACATCCTTTCTTAAATGTATGCCCAATACTGGATGCAGTCATACAGTTGAGAATGAACCAGTATTCTATACATGATCAGTAAAATGTTCTTGCTGTGGCACTCTGCGGCCCTATTAATAAAACCCAGGAAATTAAAGATAAAGGTCATGTAGTCCGATCAGACCGTGAGTCTGCTCTCTCATTAGAGTTGACCTGTGATCATTTAACTTGATGGTCACCGTGCCTCAGACGAGGGAGAGGTTGAGAAGGAGAGTCTTTCATGGTAAGGGGTAAATGTAGGGGTATGGGTGGGTTGCGCTTCGGCGGGGCGGTGTGGACTTGTTGGGCCGAAGGACCTGTTTCCACACTGTAAGTAATCTAATCTAATCACTGTAACCAACTGAGCTAACTGACCAATCTATATGCTAGTGTAACCACTCTCTCAACCTGCCCTGTCATCTCTGTACATGTACACTCAAGTTCCTCTGTTCCTGCACCTCCTCTAGAGTTGTGCCATTTATTCCACATTGTATCGCCATGTTCTTCTTACCAAAATGAATCATTTTAGATTTTTTCCAAATTGAACTTCACCTGTCACCAATCTGCCCATTCCACTAACTCATCTGTGTCCTTTTGAAGTTCTGTGCTCTCTGCCTCACAGTACAATGCTTTAACTTGTGTATCATCTACAAACTTTGTCTTTTGCACCAAAGTCTATGTCATTAATATATCTCAGGAAAAGCTTGCGTCCCAACACTGATTTCATTATAAAGCTCCCACCAGCCAAAAAGCATCACTGACCATTACTCTCTATTGCTGGTGCCTCAGCTAATTCTTAATCCTTGGTGCTACTGCCCTTTAAAGTGCATGAGCTGTAATTTGTCCCACCAGTTTTTCAAGTTGTGCTGTATCAAATGTCTTTTGGAAAACCTGTTTACCAATTCAGTTGCATTCTTGTCATCAACTCTGTCTCTTCCCTCTTCAGAAAACTAGCATGATTTACCCTTACACAAATCTAGGCTGACTTTCTTTAATAAATCCATATTTCTCTGTGTGATTGTTAATTTTGTCCAAGTTATTGTTTCTGAAAGCTTCCTCACCACTGAGGTTAAACTGATTGACCTATAGTTATAGAGCATAGAGATGTACAGCATGGAAACAGACCCTTCGGTCTGACTCGTCCATGCCGACCAGATATCCCAACCCAATCTAGTCCCACCTGCCAGCACCCGGCCCATATCCCTCCGAACCCTTCCTGTTCATATACCCATCCAAATGCCTTTTAAATGTTGCAATTGTACCAGCCTCTACCACTTCCTCTGGCAGCTCATTCCATACACATACCACCCTCTGTGTGAAAAAGTTGCCCCTCTCACCCTAAACCTATGCCCTCTCGTTCTGCACTCCCCCACCCCAGGGAAAAGACCTTGTCTATTTACCCTATCCATGTCCTGTTGTGCTTATCTTTACATCTTTTGAATAAGGTTGTAAAGTTTGCAATTCTCCAGTCCACTGCAGACATTAAATAAACATGGAAAATTATGGCTAGTGCCTCTGCAACTATGAATTTCATTTCCTTCCACATCCTCGATGTGTCTTATTTCGTTCTGGTGCCTGATCCATTTTTGGTGCAGGCTCCTTATCTAATGCCTCCTCCTTATCAATTATAGTAGTTTCTAGTGTCTGAATTACATTCTTTCTGTGTGGCCTAGGTTACATCTTCCTTGGTAAAGACATGTATAGAGTTTTCATTTAGTGTCTTAGCTGTGCTCTCTGCTTCCATTTGTGCATCCTCTGCTGGTCCCTAATCGACTGTAATCTCCCTTTCATCACCCATTTACAATTTATACACTAGAGAAAACTGGATCCAATTTTGTGGTAGCTGCTGGACTCTCTTCATTCTTCCTTTTTACTTCTCAATTACATCTCTACTCAGCTTCCTCTATTCCACATAATTCAATCCAAGTCTATCCAGTTTTCTTTTGTGATGCCAGCACCAGTTCAGTTATCGGAACTTGAACTGCTCCAGCTGATGGCATTTCTTGAAAACGTGACACATCCTAGAGTTCCCATGTGGAAAGGATATGCATTGTATGAGACCGAGATGACCTGTCATGCCTCAATTTACTAAACCAACCAAGCTTGCTGGAAATAACTGAAGGTTGAATCAGAAAATTACTTCCAGTTTTTCCAGTTAATTTGTTTAATTGTACAATGGGTTAAATGCTCCTGATTCTAAGTTTGACACACAATCCTAGCTTAAAGAGCAAAAGGAGAACTATAGTATTCACTCACCAACCATCTATCAGCTAACCATTTTGTTTTGTTGACTTTTGAGTCATGTGCTGCTCTGGTCATTGCAACCTCAGTTATGTTGACAGATTCTACTGCTGCTTTGTTACTGTTCTGTGTTATCACTCCTTGATTGTTTTTTTAGATTAGATTTTTTTTAGATTACTTACAGTGTGGAAACAGGCCCTTCGGCCCAATAAGTCCACACCGCCCCGCTGAAGCGCAACTCACCCATACCCCTATATTTATCCCTTACCTAACACTACGGACAATTTAGCATGGCCAATTCACCTGACCTGCAGGTCTTTGGACTGTGGGAGGAAACCGGAGCACCCGGAGGAAACCCACGCAGACACGGGGAGAACGTGCAAACTCCACACAGTCAGTCGCCTGAGGCAGGAATTGAACCCGGGTCTCTGGCGCTGTGAGGCAGCAGTGCTAACCACTGTGCCACCGTGCTGCCTGTTGCATTCATCTAATTTCTCTCTCCCTGACACTACTGCTACTTCTATCTCCGTTGTACTTCTATTTTCACAGTGCTTCTGACAGAGTTAATGTAATTAAATAATACACTGACTTATAAATAGAACAGTGAGCACAGGAATGGGCCTGTCAGTGCATGATGTTGTGCTGAAACTTTGTTGTAACCCCTAATGCCAATATGTAATTCTTGCCAGTCTCTGCTCTTCAACTTAGTCAGTGGTATGTCCCAGCTCCTGTGTACATTTGTTACAGTTGCTACATAACATCAACTAGCCCTTTGTCCCTTTTGTCACCATTCAGCTGCCTCCTCCACTCAACCTCTGCTTTCTGCCCCATGTTGCATTTTTCACTCAGTTACTCTGCGACACTTTAATCCCATCATAAATATCCACACTGCTTCATCCATACTGTAATATTATGACATCTTTTCAAAACTAAAAGCTCTGCAACTTATAATTGCTTCTCTTCATGTCAAGTGCTGAAATCTTTGTAAACTCAAACTTTTAAACTTTTTTTCATAATATTGTTGTGATTAACTCTTGCTAGTAAAAGCCTGGTGTGCCAGTGATGGGTGTATCATGATAGATGCACAGACTTAACCAATGCATTTCAACACATCCTATATGTTGTTGCATTCTCATATGCAAGCTTCTTGCAAAACTTGAATAAACATAAGTGTGAGGTAAGAATACGTAATCTGTTATTTTCCAGTATTTGTAATATATGTGCATGCAGAATAAAATGTTTGCGACATGGCTACTCAGCATTATTGGCAGCTAAAGCGATTGTTGGTGCATGGAGAGAGTATGTTGGATAAATGAAATGGAACCAAGGAGAGGATCTCTGAGTGAAACGGAGAGAATAATTTCGACAATCCCCACCCAATGTAAAGAGAATGAACAAAATATCTTGTGTATTATATAGTTTTATGTTTGATGTGATAAATTTGTGTGAGAATGATTAATCTTTTTGAATAAGTTAAGAAGTAGGAGCAGGTAAATTCTCCTAATCTCAATCCTAAATGATCACCCCTTTTATCCTGAGACATGTTCTAGTATTCGTAGCTGGGAAAAACAACTACTTGGTGTCCTTCAGAATTTTATACATTTCAGTGAGATCACCTCTCTCTTTTTTTCAATCTCCAGAGAATATAGGCACAATTTAGTAAATTCAAATACTTATTCTGAAAGAAATTGAGAACACTTGAATGTATATTTGCATATGAGAGGAAGCTTTGTGATAAGAATGCACAGCAAGTTGAATGTTGTCCAGACTATTGGGATCAATTACGTCAGCTATCTGCTTGTTTGCTCATGACTAAACAGTAATTGGCAGAAGTTAATCCTTCTGTTCAAAGACCAACACTTACACTTTTCTAGCTGGTGTTGACAAAGTCAAATCTATCCTTGTTAAGGAACGTTTGCCTACTCCTAGTTTGTATGTTCTTAGGCCCTCTTGATCATCTTTATGTAATTTCAACCTGTGACAATGTTTTCCCACTGTCTTCCCAAAGTGTTTCCTATGTAATTCTCACATGTCAAGACTATGGTTGACTTTGCTGATTGGTTACAAGCTGTCATAATGGGTATAGAGTGAAACTGATTCCTTAGGCTTGGAGGTTTGGGTACAACATTACCTGAAAATTAAAGATGGGATGGTTAACAAGAATCCTCAGGAAGCATTTAAGCATGTAGAGTGGTAAAAATCTGGAACACTTACCCCTCACTGCATTGACTGTTGAAAATAAAGTTGTTTACATAGGAGAAAGTGAGGACTGCAGAGGCTGGAAATCAGAGTTGAGAGTGTGGTGCTGGGAAAGCACAGCCGGTCAGGCAGCATCCAAGGATGCTGCCTGACTGGCTGTGATTTACCAGCACCACACTTTCGACTATTTACATTAGGGTCTATTGAACAAATTTAAAACTAAGATTGATAGATTTTGTTAGTCAATAGTTTTAAATGTTAAGGAACCAAACCAAGTAAATTACATGAAAGTACAGATCAGTTCTGGTCTAACTGAATGGTGAGAAAGGTTCAGGGGGCTTAGTGGCCGCCTCCTGCTCCTGTATTTTGAGATTCAGCACTTTGATTTTGTTTGTTTCCTTGTATAGACTCCTGATGAGCAAAAACCATTTTACAAAATATGGTTTGATAAAGAGCTTGAAACCTATTTCCTTTCTGCCATGACTGTGCTGTCTGAAGCAACATGATTATTTTGCGCAGTGTCCTAGTTGACTGGAAGAATGCCCAGAAAATCAAAGCGAAAAATTAATTTATTTTTAATACAATCCTCCTAAATCAATAGCATAAACAAGAAAGTATCAAATGTACTTTACATTCAAAGTAACTTAGATTGGATTGAATTTAAATCAGCTAGGTATCAATAAGCAACTGATGGTCACTGCATTAACCTTAAACATTTAGAAATAAAATATGTGACAGCTTTGATAATATATATACAACAATAATCAACATATCTACCATCTTTATTCACGTCACTGATAAATGTGAACTTTGGTCTTTGCAACTGATTCAAAATGAAATACAAAAAGAGAACTTTCTGTTCTGTTCTAGCTATCTCCTGAATCCATTCACTGTGCTCACCTGCGTGGCAAAATCTACTTGTGCTATCAACAATGCAATTATTGCAATTTTTATTTTAGCCACTGTGAAAGGTGAGATTTCTTTCTTTATGAGCAAAACCGTTAGCTGTCATGTACATGTGCACAAGAAAAGTTAGAAATTTACAGCTTAGACATTCTCTCAAAAATAGTGAAATGTGCCAGGAAATGGAAGAACAGTAGAGGAAAATTTGAACAAACACTTGCGATATTTTTGTTCATGTTTGGAAGAAAGTTGCAGAGACGAAGGAAGAAGTCTCATTTGATTCTGTTTTAATTTGCTGCATAGAAAGATTTGACTTGTCTCACTCATGAACAATGGAAGGAGTGCTGCTCCTGCGGGGCAGAAGGTTGGAGTTGTTTTCATTGGAGAAAAGAAGGTTTTGGGGTGACTTGATAGAGGTGTACAAGATGATTAGGGGTTTAGATAGGGTTGACCGTGAGAACCTTTTTCCACCTATGGAGTCAGCTATTACGAGGAGGCATAACTTTAAATTAAGGGGTGGTAGGTATAGGACAGATGTTAGGGGTAGGTTCTTTACTCAGCGAGTCGTGAGTTCATGGAATGCCCTGCCAGTAGCAGTGGTGGACTCTCCCTCTTTATGGGCATTTAAGCGGGCATTGGATAGGCATATGGAGGATAGTGGGCTAGTGTAGGTTAGGTGGGCTTGGATCGGCGCAACATCGAGGGCCAAAGGGCCTGTGCTGCGCTGTATTCTTCTATGTTAAAGGTACTGCTGAATCTAGCATCAAGCCACATGGTGCAAAGTCCCAGATTTAATCACTGACCCCACCACACACACATCTCCATCCCAACCCCAGTATTTAGGAGAGAGAAGATCAACCACAGCTCCTGCTCGTTTTCTGGATGTCCATATTTGTGAACATCAGATCAAATAGGATTATGCTGAACCCTGATGCCCTCCACAGTCGGATAGCTTGCTATTACTTAGGTTTAGTCAGTTGGGTGAGTTCATGGAGGACAATCTGTACCTACAGGATCTGCAGTTTAGGAAGATGGCAGGATTGAAAGTGGAAAAAATGATATGAGAAAAATAATTGAATAGATAGAAGACTGTATTTTGTTATTAAAAATAGCTCTACTCTTGAAACACGAGCAGTGATAAGATAACTAGAAATTTGAAACAGAAAGTGCTGCTGTCTCTGACAACTTGAGTATGTGCTTTTTTTCAGATGCAGTCTTTTGTTTAGAGACCTTTGAAAAATTACATGCAAAGCTGGCTAGGCTTTTCTCTTTATACATTAACATATTGCCCTTGAAGTCAATTTCATGAAGATTGTCTAATGCCTAGAATTGAATTGACATGTTTTCTGTTTGCCTTTTTTAGGAAGTGCCTTTCTTAGTGCTGTATTTTTAGCTTTGGCTGCATACCAATCCTTGTATCCTGTCGCATTATTTGCTCCAGCATTACTGTACCTTGCACAGGTGATTATTTTTAATCACAGCTTTGTTATTAAAGAGCGGAATTAAATGCTAGCAAATCCTTTAGTAAAGATTGATACCATTAGTCAAGCATTCCCTTCCCCAATGAGACTGAATGATTGCACTGTGGTTCTGCACCAAGCAGATCAGGACAGGGGCAGATTTAATGTTTGAACTGTGCAGAGTCACAAAGGACAGGATCAGACTTACTTATGTTGTACACATATCAGTCAAACAGCTTCACAGGACATGCACTTTGCCATAAAGAATCTCCACTTGTGTGACAGTTGTCTTTGTCCCTGGAGTTGCACCACATCCCAGATTAACTCTTTCAGAAAGTGAAATTTAAGTGTGAATGTATATGCCATATATTTTGGAAAATTAGTGCCCCTTGATTTTTTAAAATGATCTATTCAAATGGCTGTCACAAATTGAGCTTGTAATGAAAGGAGTTTGGCTAAGACTAAACCTATGACAGCAGTCAGTGGAACAGTCTATTTAATGCAGGGATAGTAATGTACTTTTGTTAATAAACCTTAAAGTTCAAAGTTTGTGCGAAGATTTGTAGCTCGGGTGCTCGTTGTTGTGGTTCTGTTCGCCGAGCTGGAAGTTTTTGTTGCAAACGTTTCGTCCCCTGGCTAGGCGACATCATCAGTGCTTGGGAAGCTCCTCCGAAGCGCTTCTTTGATGTTTCCTCCGGTGTTTATAGTGGTCTGTCCCTGCCGCTTCCGGTTGTCAGTTTCAGCTGTCCGCTGTAGTGGTTGGTATAAAGTAACCACCCCAACACACACAAACAAAGCTGCATCAGGACACTATTCAAAAGGGCCACAACACACTGCAGTACACCAGAACTGCAAAAAGAAGAAGAGGAACACCTATACAAGGTATTCGCCAAAAACGGATACCCCCGCAACTTCATCAACAGATGCCTAAGAGAAAGACCATGGAACGAGGACATACCACAACCAAAAGGACTAGCCACACTACCATACATCACGAGCATCTCGGAACTGACAGCCAGACTACCACGACCCCTAGGACTCATAACAGCACACAAACCAACAGCCACGCTCAGACAACAACTCACCAGAACGAAGGACCCGATACACAACATGAGCAAAACTAATGTAGTGTACAAAATACAATGCAAGGACTGCACAAAACA
>NC_057729.1:49546984-49607584 GCF_004010195.1 Chiloscyllium plagiosum
TAAGGATAGCTGGTCATGTTGTTTCGTGGCTAGTTGATGTTCATGTATGCGGATTGTTAGCTGCCTTCCTGTCTTCAACCGGAAGCGGCAGGGACAGACTACTATAAACACCGGAGGAAACATCAAAGAAGCGCTTCGGAGGAGGCTCCCAAGCACTGATGATGTCGCCTAGCCAGGGGACGAAACGTTTGCAACAAAAACTTCCAGCTCGGCGGACAGAACCACAACAAACCTTAAAGTAATGTCATGTAAGTCTGGAATGTTAATGTTTTATAATTGCTGTAGTATTTTACAGAAATATATAGTTTAAATACTCATTGTAAAAGCACTAGAGGTGTAGTCCTAAACTTATACAGACCTTGAAGGTTTTTAGTTTGATCTAAGTTGGCTAATCTCCACAAAGACAGTGATGAATGTGTAAGAGAAAAATAACACTTGCATGTGTATTTATATATGAGAGAAAGCTTTGAGATAGAAATACATAGGAAATTGAATGTTATCCAAACATTTGGGATCAATTATGTCAGCTGTCTGCTTGCTCCTGTTTCTGAGCAAGGGTGAAACAGCCAGAATTCTAGATTACACCTGAGATTCTGTGACTGCGGCTGGCACATATGCATGTTTGGGCACTGGCTGATACCTGCATTGAACTGGGTAGGTGTAATATTTGACCACCCATTCCCATAGTGAAACAACTTGCTGAGATCTGTTGATATCATAAATACTCCTATATAAGCAATGACTGCTTTGGGAATTAGCCTGTATCTTGGTCTAAAGAATCCAGACATCATTGTTTCAGGTGAAATGACTGATTGGGCTGGAATTTATGTCGAGCACATAAATTACCTGTATAATCTGAGGACTGACAGCCAGCGTAATTGTAAAAATAAAAAAGACTTGTGTTTTTCACAACTATAAGTCATCTCACAGCATTTTACAGCCAATTAAATATTTTTACATGTGTAATCCACCGTTGTGATGTCAGAAGCACAGCAATTAGTTTGCGTTTACCAACTCCAATAAACAGTAATGTGATAGTAACCAAATGATGTTCATTGAGAGATTAAAAAATGACCACGGATATTTGTTCCCTGCTATTTTTGTGGTTATGCAGTGGAATCTTTTGCATCCATTTGAAAAGGTAAGCAGGACCTCTGTTTAATATATCATCGAAAAGACAGCATCTCTGACAGTGTAGTGCTCCTTTTGTATTGCATCAAAGTGTCAGCCTTCATTTTTGTCCCCAAGCCTGAAGTGGGACTTGAATCTAAGTGTTTTGTGAATCAGAGGTAAGCGTACACACAGGCAATTTCTTTTTGGTTTCAACTATCACCTTAATCTGTTCAGAATCAAACTACAATGGTTGCTAGATATCTGAGATAAAAACAGAAGATGTTGGGAAGACCCAACAGGTCTGGTAGCGTTTGTCAAAAGAGAAATATCTAATGTTGCAGGTTGATGGCCTGTTCTGATGAAAGGCCATTAACTTGAAACATTAATTGTTCTGAAATGGTTACTGTCCCAAAATGATAGTTCTGATCTGTTGGCTGTCTTTGTTAGCTTTGAAGTACTTATGATTATCAATTCCGAACTAAGAGATTGTTCCCACATAGCATATTCCAAAAGTTTTTTTTCTGAAACAACCAAACCTTAACTGTCCTCTTTTACAAAGGCAGTACTGCACTTTGCTGTAATTGTGAACCAGAATCATTCAAAGCAATAGACATATTGTTAACTTATTGAAGAATAGAATAGACTGGCTTCTACAGGGAACACAATGCTCAGCATTGGTGGTGGATAGTGAACTAAAACCTCTCTATGCAGGCTGAAAGTGGAATGTTTGCCTTGGGAGAAGTGCGAGTTCACAACTCAACCTGTTTTGCCTTCAAGGCTGAAGCACAATTTGTAAAAGGGAACGATTGTTAATGGGCAAATAGACTGACTACAGTTGCTGCCAGTTATTTGACATTACCTCTTATAAGTAAATTGTCTGGTGGGTAATATCTCCAAAGCTTCCTCTGCATTGAAATAAATGTTTGACTGTAGAGATCAAGAGACGTTTTAATTACAGACCTCTCTGGGAGTAGAGGAATGAATACTTTACATTAAAAGCATAGATGACATAGCAATACTGCCTTGATGCTACAATGGATTGAGCTGTTGGTGGGAAAAATCACAGGGCAATTAGGGATGGGCAATAAATGCCACCCAATAGTCCTGTGTTGAGAACTTAATGCAACTGTCATATTGGTGTCCTGTAAGTTATTGCAGATAGTAATATTTTCTAGTAGATAAGATATATGTCTGGGCAGCTAAAGGGAACACTATATCTCACTACTATAGTGGAACTGAGGAATGGAGCAACTGCTCAGTATTCAGAAACCATTTTGCCAACCTGAAGATTAGCAGCATTGTTTTGATCATTAACTGGTGAGAAAGTAAGGGTAAATAAGGAACAATTTGACATTCAATAAGAATGTATGTAATACATTTTTTATTTAATCTCGCCACAGAAACACTATGTGTTGGTGAACCTACACAGCACTACTTTCTTGCTACATTTGCTCAAGTATGCAGTCATGTTTTTGGGTTGCCTGATGGTCATCATATGCTTATCGTTTTTTTTGCTGAATTCGTGGAGTTTCATTCCCTCTACCTATGGCTTCATGTGAGTTGTCAATCAAAAGCATCTTTAAACAATGTTTTCTCTGTGTTTTATGTTAATGACTTGCTGTGCCATGTTGAGGACTTGCTTACAGAGAAGAGTATTATGGTAGGATAAGTGCCTGCTAACAATGAAAGGGAAATGGAGCAGAATTAAATCATCAGTAAATGCTTTTAAGAACCAACAACATTTTCCTAGTTTCCATGCACTTTTACAGTTTGGTAAGCTTTGCAAAGATATTTGAAATTATGTGGAACTTGATTAAACCAGATTGCCAACTCAGAAAATTCCCCCTCTAGTTACTTTCACTTACATGGCAATACTGCATATATAAACATGAACAATGCAGGCTATTCTAGCAAATATTTTTCCATCAAAGCCAAGATTGGCCGATGTGCCATTATTTAAAGGCTGTAAGCAAAAGCTGGGAACTGTAGGCAGGTGACTGGTGGTTAACTTGTTGGAGGGATTCTGAGGAGCAGGATTTACATGCATTTGGAAAGACAAAGACTGATTAGGGATAGTCAGCCTGGCTTTGTGTGTAGGGTGTTATGTCTCACTACCTTGATTGAGGTTTTTTGAAGAGATGACAAAGAAAGTTTCCTTCATTGATCAGTGCATTGAGTATATGAGTTGGGAAGTCATGTTGTGGCTGTACAGGACATTGATTAGGCCACTTTTGGAATACTGCAGACGATTCTGGCCGTCCTTCTATAGGAAGGATGTTGTTAAACTTGAGAGTGTGCAGAAAAGATGTTGCAGAGTCTGGGGGTTTGAATTACAAGGAGAGGCTGAATAGGCTGGGGCTATTTTCCCTGGAGTGCCATAGGCTGAGGTGGTTTATAAAATCATGAGGACAATGAGAGGCATGGATAGGATAAATAGCCAATGTCTTTTTTTCTAGGGTGGGACACTCCAAAAAGCGGCATAGGTTTAGGGTGAGATTGGAAAGATTTAAAAAGGACCTGAAAGGTAAATTTTTCACGCAGAGGATGGTGCGTGTATGGAAGAGCGGAACGGTGGAAGCTAGTACAACTACAACATTTAAAAGACAGATAGATGGTATATGAATAGGAAGGAATTAGAGGGATGTGAGCCAAATGGTGGCAAGTGGGACTTGGTCAGGTTGGGATGTCTGGTCAGCACAGATGAATTAGACTGAAGGATCTGCTTCCATGCTGTATGACTCTATAATTGCCAAAGTTAAATTTGATTAATGAAGTAAATTTAGTACCTGTATAAAAAGCTAACTGTAAGCATGAAATTATGGGTTGCATTAAAAATGCATCTGGTTCACTAATGTCCTCTAGAGGAAGGAAATTTACCACCCTGATCTTGCTGAACCACAGCAATATGGTTGACTCTTGCTCTTTGAAATAGCCTAGAAAAAATCCTTCTCCTCCATTAAGAATGTGGGATCTTTCATGCTCCACTTGAATGAGCTGCAGACCTTATTCTGTCTGAAAGGCACCACCTGCTGACCTTTAGGATTGCATTAACATTAGTGTAGATTAACTAGTTTAAACACAGTTTGATATCTAATTGTTGACTCTGCTGAGCAACCTAGTTAATAAACTGATATTAAAAGAGCAACTGCGTGAAATTAAGATGAAAGATTCCTAAATGTGTAGTGAACAGTATGGGTTTTATGAAAAACTTAAAACCTATTGTTTTTGGCTAAATCCTTTATTTTCTTTTAGTCTTTCTGTTCCAGATCTTACACCAAACATCGGTCTTTTCTGGTACTTCTTTGCTGAGATGTTTGAGCACTTCCGCTTGTTTTTTGTGTGTGTATTTCAAATCAACGTGTTCTTCTACACACTTCCTCTGTCAGTGAAATTAAGGTGAGACTTTTTAAAATTGACTTTTTCAATATGTACTTCTGTCTTTTAACTACTTCTTTCGCTAGGTTTTGCAACCACACTGCACTTCCAACCTCGCAAGGGGGGTGAGATAAATTGAATACTTTCAAGACTGAAATAGATAGATTCTTAACTTGTGAGAGTGACTGTGGTTTATGGGAATGGTTAGGTTCAAGGATCAGTGATGATCTTATTGAATGGCAGAGTAGGTTAGTGGATCTGAATGGACTACTCCTGCTCTTAATTCATACGATCATGTGATATCTCAGTCAAGAAGCCATTATTAAGTTCATCTAAGAGCATGACTGTTGTCAAGCTACTTAGTGAACCAGGAGTTTCTACTGATTCAGTTCTCTCCTTGCCCAATAGCCTCTCTCACACTTGCTCTTTGGTTACTACATTTGGCTAGCAGATGCAGACAGCCAGTACTCCACCACAATTATTTGCCACTTCCAAACCTTGAAAGAAAGGTATGTGTTCAAGTTTGACAAACACAGGACATCTCAAAGAGCCATGAAGCTAGTTAAGTGCGTTTGACATGTACTTTGATCTCTGGGGTGTGACTTAAACCAGCAGCCTTCCAACTGAGAGTTGTGAACCCTAGACCTTCCTTGCCTGGTAACTTACCTTCTCAGTCGTAAAGAGTTAATGATTCCAGTCGTATTGGATTTCTCCCCACTCATGCTGCCAAACTTGCTGAGCGTCTCTAACACTTTGTTTACTTCAGATTTCCAACATTTATTTATTGAGTATACTGTGCTGTGTGACTGACACACCTTAATTTAAGACTCTGGAGGTTCTGCTGGGGCAATATGAACAGCTAGAGGCTATATTAAAAAGCTGAACCAAAAAGGTAATCTTCTCCAGACTATTAACTGAGCCATGAGCAAATTGGAATAGGGTCAACAAGATTAAAGAAGGAAACACGTGGCTGAAAGTTTGGTGTGGAGGAAACTGGTTCAAATTCATGAGACATTGCACCAGTACTGGAGAAGGAGGGAGCTGTTCTAATGGAGCAGGTTTTACCTGAAATATGCTGGGACCAGAATCCTGCTGGATCAAGTCCTGGCTATGGATAGGGCTTTAAACTAAATAATGGGGCAGTTGGGTTCAGTTGCATGCAAAATTATGAAAAAGCTGAAGGTGGATAGTGCTCAGCTGATGTTATTATAGTTTCCAGAACATGTGATAGGACAGAGTTTGGGAAAGGACAGGAATCTAACTTCAGGCACAGAAGATGAAAGAACAACTATGAGAAAGGGCCAATCATATCAGGACTGAGGGTGTGTACTTAAATGCACACAGTATATGAAACAAGGGAAATGAGCTTGTAGCGCATATAGTAATTGGCCGATACAATGTTGTGGGAATCACAGAGACGTGGCTGAAAGGGAATCAGGGCTGGGAACTAAATATCTGAAGATTTCATATTGTAAGGACAGTAAATGGTTCTGCTGAAGACCTGTTCCTAAGCACTTCTGTTCTCATTTGTTTCTTCTGTTGGTGAAAGGACCACTTAATATGCAAAGCTGAGAGCAGCATGCTAAAATCTTGATGATTTAAGCATGCTTTGGTATACAACACTAAATTTTAATAATAGCTCAATTACATATCAGGTTTGTGAAGCATGGTATTAGCTATTGAGAAGTTAGTTTTGTGCTGACTCTGCAGTGTGTATGTTGGAAGCTTGCCTATTTGTTGGCCTGCAATCTTCCTTTTTAATAACTTGTTTGTGATTCATATACGACTCTATTCCATTTGCAGAGATCATCCCATGTTTTTCATGTTCGTTCAGCTTGCAATCATTGCAATTTTTAAGTCGTACCCTACAGTAGGAGATGTAGCGCTATACATGGCTTTCCTACCCATGTGGAATCACCTTTACAGATGTAAGTATACAAATGGATGCATTTGTATACATATTATTGACCTCCTTTCTGCTACTGAAGCTGCAGTCCCTTGACTGGGAAATATTTGCTGGAACAACTCAGGTCCCTCGTGCATCAGACCATCATTTGAGTCAATAGTTAATAGATGGGCTGTTTGACTTTAGAAGATGTCAGTGTGGTGTCTGAGTCACTTATCAGCTTATATCCACAGAATTGCACCTGCTAACAGAGGTTAATAATGGCAATGTGTAAACCTTGCCATCCATCATTTTTGGGATGCAGAGGTTATGTTTCTGGACTAGATATGGAATTAATAATACAAAAGGGACTGCTTCTGATCCCATCACAGTGGTGTGAACATTTCAGTCTTGGTTTTAAAAAAAGAGCTAACATCGTTAAAGACCTTGATTCTTTCTAAGATGCATAAATACACAAGAAGCAGCATATAAGAAGCAATTTCTTTAAGATTTGTGCTTGTACAAAATTCTTAAAGGAACATTACCATGCGCAAATGAAGTTGAAGCCCAATTGGTTTGCTAATGTCTGCTCAAAAAGAGTAAGCTGCTGTCCTTATCTGGTCTAGACTGTTTACCATGGGATTAGTCGCAATGTGGTTAACTGCCGTCTGAGGTGACCTCATGACTTACTCAATTGACCCACCAACTTGGTAACCAGGGGTGGGTATTCAATGTCAATTTGCCAACAATGCTCGTAAACCAAGAATGACACCAACAGAAGCATTGATGCTCTGGCTGAGATCAGTTAAATCATCACGAATTAGGAATCAAATCGCTTTATGAATAAAGTTGCATAGAGATGTACAGCACAGAAACAGACCCTTCGGTCGAACTCATCCGTGCCAACCAGATATCCTAACCTAATCTAGTCCCATTTTCCAGCACTTGGTCCATATCCCTCTAAACCCTTCCTATTCATATATCCATCCAGGTGCCTTTTAAATGTTGCAATTGTACCAGCCTCCACCACTTCCTCTGGCAGCTCATTCCATACAAGCACTGCCCTCTGTGTGAGAAAGTTGCCCCTTAGGTTTCTTTTATATCTTTCCCTTCACACCCTAAACCTATGCCGTCTAGTTCTGGACTCCCCCACTTCAGGGAAGAGACTTTGTCTATTTACCCTATCCATGCCCTTCATAATTTTATAAACCTTTATAAGGTCACCCCTCAGCCTCCGACGCTCCTGGGAAAACAGCACCAGCCTATTCAACCTCTCTCTATAACTCAAATCCTCCAACACTGACACCATCTTTGTAAATCTTTTCTGAACCTTTTCAAGTTTCGCAACATCTTTCCAATAGGAAGGAGACCAGAATTGCACGCAATATTCCAAAAGTGGCCTAACCAACGTACTGTACAGCCGCAACGTGACCTCCCAACTCCTGTACTCAATACTCTGACTGATAAAGAAAAGCATACCATGATTGAACATCATGTCTTGAATTTGGAACTTTCCAATTATCTACAACAACATATTATCTACTAAACTGCCAAGGGAAAATGCAGACTTGTGTTGATTCGTAAATGGGGCAAACTGCTCCTTCAGAGCTCCTACGGGCTTGACGTACACCTGCCGAATTCTTAAACTCAGCTGAGTCCATTCAAAGTTTGGCATAGTCTTTCATTTTCCATGCGTTTAACATAGGAAAATGTGGAATGAGAACGTTCCTGTCTGATTGTGTGTAGCCAGGTCAACATCATTCTATGTATGTCCTTGTTTTGGATGATAACTATAATAAACCAAAGTGACCAAATTAAATTTTTGTATTTTACAGTCCTTCGGAACATCTTTGTGGTGACTTGCATGCTGATATCTTCATCAGTGTTGTTCCCTGTTCTCTGGCACCTTTGGATTTATGCTGGAAGTGCAAATTCCAACTTTTACTATGCCATTACCTTGGCTTTTAATGTGGGACAGGTTAGTATAATAGTCAAACAGTACAATAGTCTGTCTCTGCTATGTGGATTAATGTTAAAGCAGAAGACCTGCCTGGGTGAATGGGGACACTAACTTGTAGGTACAGTCCCCATTAGTGAACTACCAGATGGAACTTAGAGGTTGAAAGAGAGGAAGTTATGCACACAACATCATTTTAGTTGCTGCTAATCTGCCTGTCTAATGCATAAAATGGGTCAAGAGGTGTCTGTGTAAAGTCACAGTGTACATCTAGGTTCTTGTTTTGCTTGAAAGTGATGTTGGAGGTATCAGTATAATATATTACTTATTTTTAAGATGTTACCAATTCTTGTCACAGACATAGTCATGATTTTGGTCTGCCTAACAAAGGCATTTTTCCCTGCCTCTCCAGGAATAAATAATTGAGTTGCAAATGAAATGTATATTAGTAGAGCTCGGGTTGTTTGGGTGGCTGACACAGCTTTTTAGAACCGTGTAATATGAAATGTACTATTCTGCTGTTTCAGTGAAACAGCCTCTCTTTAAGGCTACGGTGTGTAACAAAAAGAAAGAACTTGTATTTCTGCAACACCTTTCACAGACTTAAGGCATCTGAAAGTGCTTTACAGCCAATTAAGTATTTTTGAAGTCATGTAACTTGTAACAGCCACTTTGTACATAGTAAGATCCTCCACAGACTACTGCACTGTGATAATGGATAGATAATTAGTCTTAGTGATGTTGGCTGAAAGATCAATATTGTCAAGTACACCGCAAGTGAGAACTATTGTATCTGAGGAACACAAAGCTGTACTGTTTTGGATACAGCTGCATTTTAGAATAATGTACAGTATCAAGTACAATGCTTCTGAACTTTTAAAACAATGTGTTTCCCAAAGCTGACATGAGCAGTAAAGACATTTAATTTACTTACATTGTCAATGAAAAATGGTGACAGGCATTTATTGGAAAGATAATTCTGAATCGCTCACTAACCATCAAGGCAAGATTCAAATTGCAGAAGCCC
The DNA here is from genome assembly GCF_004010195.1 of Chiloscyllium plagiosum. Lineage (NCBI taxonomy): Eukaryota > Metazoa > Chordata > Chondrichthyes > Orectolobiformes > Hemiscylliidae > Chiloscyllium > Chiloscyllium plagiosum. The sequence continues at coordinate 49,556,342 of NC_057729.1, forward strand.
TTACTCAGTATATGCATGGTATACCGTCCATTTCAGTTTGTTAACAAGACAATTTGTGTGATCTTTATTTAATGTTGGTCCGTACATGGCACAATGACTGAAACTGCCTGATATTCTTCCACAGATCCTGTTGGTTTCTGATTACTTCTATGCCTACATTCGGAGAGAGTATCATCTCATCGAGGGACTTAATTTGAAATCCAAGGATGGCAAAGAAGCCCACATTGTTCTTAAATAAGGGACCAATTAATGCCATGTATTAATATTAAAATCCCAACACACTCCCGTTTTATTTTGTAGAGAAGGTACTGTTGCTCAGGACATCAGTGTCCCTCATTGTGATACAGCTATGGATTGCAGGATTCAATCACTTAGAAGCATTTGTTTTTATGGTGCTTGAAGCACCAGGAGGACAAGAGTTTAAGTTCAAAGTACTGTCAACTAAAACAAAATTTTAAAAATATATTAAGTTTTTTTGGAAGTTAATTATTTTTTTCTTCTTTCGAAACAATAAGAGTCATATTGCTGTGGAGCTGTGCTAGCCTGGGAATTCAGATGCTCGTGACTTGATGTTCATGTTGAGATATGCTCCTGTTTTTTCCCTCTGCAGCCCTTAGCTGGGAATGAGTTACAAATGATGAAGGTTCCTGTGGAATGTTGGTTAACTACTGATGGGTCTGTCTTCCCAGTGTATTTAGTTTGACTTACCTTGCACTGATTCCCAAGTTTATTTCCACGGAGCTCAGCAGTACCTAGCTTAAGGCTGTGTTACACGATTGTTGGACTAGAGACCATCCTTTCTGATGGGTTCACATTGCACGTATCTCAACTCAGGATACTTGACCACACTTCTGAGAAGTGGAACTAGTCTTGTCAGAAATCTAAAATTGGGTGGGGTGAACTCTGTAATATATGGGCTAAAAATATAATTGTCAAGTCTAAATCAGCAACTGAATGTACAAACATCCTTTTCAATATAAACTTCTGTTATAACACTCTCTGCTTTATACCCCTTAAATGATTGTAAGATTCTGTTGATAAAGCTAATCAAAGCCTTTGGATTCTGAAATGTTCAGTTTACATTATTAACGTGCGTTATGGATTACTTTCCCCACTGCTGAGCATGTACCTCAAACTAGTAAGCAGTATGCTTTGGTCATGAGGACAACGTATTGACTGCTAGATATTGCACTTGCTCTCAAATTAAGTTTAAAGACGTGTAGTCGGTATTACGCATCGCATCACATTGAGACTGCTTATAAAGTGTATAGTAATGTCTATCTAAAAGCAGTAAAGAAAACGGGTGAGTAGAGCAATAGTGAGAAGATATTTAATTGAAGTGCTGTCACAGGACTGGAATCTAATGGGGTAAGTACACTGGTAAGGCTAGAAGTTTTGGAATTTTTATTTTTATAAATTTTAATTAGTATTTAAAGATAGACCAGATAAATTAATTTAGCATGAAATGTAACATTAATTTGATAATTTACAATCATTGTTCAATTCAAATCTACAAGATAAAATTAATTTCAAAAGAATCGTAGCATTAAATGGTTCTGTAACTTTTGGAAATTGAAATCTAAGACATAGGTATTAAGTAAAACGTATTTTGTTAACTATCCTGTAAAATGAAGTAGCATCAGGATAAGAAAACTAGCAGATAGAATAGAACAGCCTTTACGTCATATGCATGAAAATGGGTGCAGTGAAAAGTTTGGAATGTCGCCTCTCGGCACCATCTTAGGTATAGCATACCTAGGTACAGATACTTCAAATGTTTGTTACAAGATCGAAATAGTATAAAAAATAGATTAGCATAGGAATACAGTGTTTTAAAAGTCCAGAATGAGAATGAAAAGTGTCTTTAAAGTACTCTGGTTATAGTCCTTTTCCAACATGAGTCCATGCCCACCGAGTTTCAGAACACAAGGCCATGCGCTGGCCTCTGTCCAGGACTCGCCCTGCTCCATGCTCTGGGACTCGGCATGTGACTTGTCTTGTTTCCATGCTCCTGCATTCTCCAGGTTGGGTACTTTAAGAAGTTAAAAGTTGGGGAGGGGGGTGGAAAGAAAAACTGCAGCAAAGAGGGAAAATAAAATGAAGAAAAAGGAACTGGTGAGCAGAGCAGCTCCGACTGGAGCATCTTACTCTGCCGCCATCTTGTCCAACAGGTGAGTAACTGGCAAATCTTTATATATTTAAATATTTAATAGTCAAATAAGTAGAGGCATGGCAGGAAGGAGATTGGGAAAGCAAAAGGATTAGAGAAACAGGAGAAACAAACATCAATCCAGGAGTGGTACATTCCCTCTCTCGTGCCAGGGTCAAGAATACTTGAGTATCTGTGAAGCACACGGGTGATATTTTAAGAAAAGGATTTTCTCATTTAAAACAGAGATGAAAAATATTTACTCTGAAGAGCATAGATCCCTACAGCACAAGAACAGGCCCTTCAGCCCACCAGGTCTGTGTTAATCATGATGCCTTTCTAAACTAATCCCTCCTGCCTGCACATGGTTCATGTCCCTCTATTTCCTGCTGTTCATATGTCTAAGGTCATCAGCCTGTAGAACGCTCTTTCCGAGAGATCAGTAGATACAGAGTCATTGAACATTTTTACTGCAGTCCTGACTAACAACGGAGTCATAGCGTGTTTTGGGGGTAGGGAGGAAAGTGGGGTTGAAGCCACAGTCAGATTAGCTATGATCATGCCAAATGGTGAGCAGACTCAAGGGAGTGAATGACCTATTCTTGCTTCTAATTTGTATGTTAGATCTAAAAAGGAGGGTGTCATGGTCTGTATTGGTACCAACAACCTAGTTAGAAAGAAGGATGAGATATTAGGCCACTAGGGATGAATAGATCCTAGCTAAGTTAAAAATCACACAACGCCAGGTTATAATCCAACAGGTTTAATTGGAAGCACTAGCTTTTGGAGCACCACTCCATCAGGTGGTTGTGGAGGACACAATTGTAAGACACAGAATTTATAGCAAAAGTTTACAGTGTGATGTAACTGAAATTATACATTGAAAAATACCTTGATTGTTTGTTGGGTCTTTCATCTTTTAGAGTGACCATAATAGTTTCACTTCTTTCATATGTAGATCACAAAACTTTTTTAAAAGTTACATTCTCAGGTTAACTGGAACAATTGGTGTCAGCCGGATAATGTGTTGAAGGTGTTAGCCCCCTTTTTTCCCCGTCTGTGCCATAATGTTTACAGATTCTAACCTAAAAAGTGAGTTAACAGAGTCTTACATGGATTCATGCATTTTTTGAGCAAAGTACAATGTAACTCTGCAAGTACAAATTCACCCCACAAACGTATATGTGTGCATGTGGGTTTTGTGTGCCTGTCTGTCCATCCGTACTGTCGTGGGGGGTTGTGAGTGTGAGAGACAGTGTCTTTGAGTGTGTGTATGTGAGTGTAGAGTGTCTAAGTCTGTGAGAGGGTGCATGTTTGAGTGTGGGAGTGTGTGTCTCTGTAGCAGTGTGTATGTGTGTCTGAGGTGGGGGGGGTTGGGAGTGTCTGTGAGAGAGAGTGTGTGTGAGTGTAAAGTGGTCTAAGTCGATGAGAGGATGAATGTGAGAGTGTGGGAGTGTCTTTGTGTATACATGTGTATGTGTGTGTATCGGTGTGGGTGTCTGTGTGTGTGTGTATAGTGCAATAGTGGTCACTTGTAATGTGACATGAACCCAAGGTCCCAGTTGAGGCCCTCCCTATGGGTACGGAACTTAACTATCGACCTCTGCTTGGCCACTTTTCCCTGCTGCCTGTCCCAAAGTCCACCTTGGAGGATGGTCACCAGAAGGTCCGAGGTCGAATGTCCCGGACCGCTGAAGTGTTCCCCAAGTGGGAGGGAACACTCCTGTCTGTTGATTGTTGTGTGGTGCCCATTCATCCGTTGCTGTAGTCTTTGCTCGGTTTCTGTAATGTACCATGCCTCCAGACATCCTTGCCTGCAACGTTGGCTGAGTCACATGAGTACCTGCCATGTACATGGTGGGAGGTGTCCCCACGTGTAGTGGTGGTATCCATGTCCACAGTTTGACACGTCTTGCAGCGGCTACCTTGACAGGGTTGTATGGAGTTGTCCTGAGAGCCGGGCAGTTTGCTACGAACAATGATCTGTTTGAGGTTTGGTGGTTGTTTAAAGGTGAGCAGTGGAGGTGTGGGGAAGGTCTTGGCGAGGTGGTCATCCTCATCCTAGCTAGGACGTCAAAGGTAGTAATCCTCAGTGACCTCTTGTTGCCGTATACTGATATATATTGAAATAGGGTAGAACACATAGATATATGACTGCAGACAGGTGCAAGAGGAAGCACTTTAGACTCCTGTTGCTATACCACATAGACTGTATTGGGTCACGAAAGTGATTAACCACCATTTTGTCAAGGGCAATTAGGGATGGACAGTAAATGCTGGCCTAGCTCGCAACAGCCACATTCTGTAAATGAATAAAATAAATCCATTAACGTTCTCTGCCCCACTTTCATTTTTAAAATTATATATGTATATGTAACTTAGCCTCCATGTGTCCATACTTTCTCAGCATGAGTTGAAGTCAGTGTTGGAACGCTTACTTTAAAAGTCCAAATTCCATTGTACTTGAATGACTTTAATCATGCTGTATACTATCAATCTCTCAAGAAAGTCCATTATGGTACAGTATTGAGATATACATCAAATATCATTGCATTGAAATGTTCCAGAAAAGGTTCCTTATGGACAAACTTTGGTATTTGTGCTTTAGGGCACCTAGTACCATACTAATGAAGAAGCAGTCCCCCACTCTGGGTTAGGTGAGAAATTGAATAGGAACAAGGAATATTTCTGAAGTAACCCTCCAAAAGATGAAACAATAACAGAAATTGTTGGCAAAACTCAACATATTTAGCAGCATCCATGGGCAGAATGTAGAATTTGTGATTCAGGTTCAGTGATATTTTTTCAGAACTCCACAGGTAAATCATTGCTTCACCTGGAAGGTGTGTCTAGTGAGGAGGGAGGAGGTAAATGGATGGGTGTTACACCTGTGGCTGCCTGGTAAGGTGCTGTGGTAGCATAGGGAGGTGTTGGGAATGAAGGAGGAGTAGACCAGGGTGTGCTAGAGGGAATTGTCCCTATGGAATGCTGACAAAGGAGGGGAGCAGAATATGCATCTGGTTGTGGCATCATGTTAGAGACGGAAATGGCAGCTAATGATCTTTTTGAATGCTGATGGGATGGTAAGTGAGGACTGCGATCACTGTCAATGTTGTGGAAGAGAAGAGAAGGGATGAGTGCAGCAATGTGGGGAATGGGCTGGACATGGTTGCCCTGTCAACCATGGTAGCAGGGAATCAGAGGTTGCAGAAAAAGGACATTTCTGATGCCTCCCTGTGAAAGTTAGCATCATCAGAAGAGATGCAATGGAGACAGAGAAACTGGGGGTGGTGCGTGTGTCGGGGGGTGGGGGGGAGGAGGAGGAAGAGGAATGGTGTTGGGATGGAGTCCTTACAGGGAGCTGGGTGTGAAGTGACTGTGCGAGTTGGTGGGTTTGTCACAGATACTGGTAGCCAGCCTATCCACAGAAATGGAAACAAGAGATGTTGAGGAAGAGAAGGGAGGAGTTGGAGATGGGTCAAGTGAAGGTGAGGGCAGAATAAAAGTCAGAAGAAATCTCTTCAAAACAGAAGAGGGAAGCGGACCAATGATGTCATCGATGTACGAGACAACAAGTTGTGAGGAGAGATTAGAGTCAGATTGGAACAAGGAATGATCCATGCACGCCACAAAGAATCAGGCAAATCTGGGAACCTATGGCCACCCCTTTGACCAAAGAAATGCAGCTATCACGTGAGTAGTGTTGACTTTGCAATTTTGTTCAAGCCCCTTTCTTCACCCGCTTCAGTGTAGAGTTGAGAATAGGTTGACTATAGACAATAGGTATTAACTACAAATTTCTTCAAGGCCAACCTCAGAGACTTCAGCATTTATGTTGACATTTCAGCACAGTACTAAAGTAACTGCAGTTTCTAAGCTGTGATCTTTTGAATAAGCCATTCAGGTAAGGCCTAAAGGGCATTCTCTAATGGATGTGAATGATCCCATGATACTTAGTGTAGAAGAGGAAGCAGTGTTGTCAGTCCTGCCAAGTATTTATCACTCAACTAAAACTGGTTTTCTGGCTATTTATCTAATAGGACCTTACAGAAAACCAGTTGGCTGTTATAAGAAGTTGGAGAAGGAGTGGACAGTATGGTCTGCTGAGCTTCATCTTCCATTCAATATGATGATTCTCTGTCTAAAGTCTAATCTTCTGCTCACATCATAACTGTTTTCTGCATAAGTCCCTCCACTTAAAAACAGCATGTGGTTCAATTTTTAATGTAATTAATGTTCCATGTCATGTAAAAAAGCATGATTTGACAATATTTGACCATGGGCTATAAAGATATATTGGGACAGGTGAGCAAATATTTGGTCAAAGAGGTAGATTTTAATAAGAAAAGTCAAACATTTAATGAAAGAGAATTTGGGCTCCTAAATGGTTGAAGGCACAATCCCAATGCTGGGGTGGAGGCGATGATCGAGATGGGAGGGTCAAGACCTTTGACTGCAAGAAATGTAAATTCCAAGATTGAGGCATTTTGGGATGGAGATCCCATTTAGACCAATGTATACACAGATTACAGGTGAACAAGACTGCAAGTTAGGACTCAGGTGATCGAATTTTGGATGAGCTCCATTTTATGGAGGGCAGAATGTGGAATCATTTAATCAAGCCTGGTGACAATAATTGCACATTTGAGAATTTCTTTAGTAGATGACATGAGGCAGGGGCAGAGACTCGCAATATTAGATTGGAAGTAGGATGTGTTGCTGTACAATGCTTTGGGCTGTAAAAAGTCTTAAAAGTTGCTATATGCTTTCCAGGTTTAGTTGACACTACTCTTGTTTCAAGCTATGGTTTTTATTTCAAGTCCTATGCTGGACTGAAATCATGGTAAATGCAGAGAGTATATCTAGTCTGATTCCATGAATGGAAAAGATCCTCTGTAATCATTGGTCAAACAAGAACAAAACATGTTCTCCTGTGCAATGTGTGCTTCTGCAAACCATCTCCAACAGATCAGCAACTATTAATCGCACTAGTGTTTGTGAGTTTGTACTGTGTGCATATTTAGCTAATGTGTCTTTCTGCATTGTAATGAGTCTACTTCAGAAGTACCAAAATGAATGTCAGGCACATTCAAATACAGAATCAGCAAGGCAGCTGAGGTTTTTAACCCTTGGTATTTGACAGATTAGCATAGACTGTTCAATGTGATCAAATTCATCCAATTTAGACCAGAAGGAATTCTAATAGTGTAAAATGATACACCAAAATGGTTAAACTGTGGACACATTTTTATCTATGTGCATTCTCTTTCATTAAATGTTTCACTTTTCTTATTAAAACCTACCTTTTTGACCAAATATCTGCTCACCTGTCCCAAAATGTCTATAGCTTATGATCAAATATTGTCAAATAATGCTTTTTTGCATAGAACATCCATTACATTAAAAATGGAACTGTTACTCATCTGCCAGTATTGTTCATTTCTCTTGTAATTTGTTGCTGTGAAACAACATTATCATTAACTGACAACCAACCGAAAATACTATTGCTCTTTCTTCCCTTCACTATTCCCACCATTCAGCCTTTTATGTAATCTCCTCTTCCTGTTCTGACTTGAAATGTTAATCTCTTGCTTAAATAATGGGATAATTTCCGGTCAGGTACCTGACTCATTGTTTACATGTCTAGCTGTTGCTGTTTCCCAAAGCAAATATCATCCTACTTTGTGGTTCCCAGTTTGGGAGAATGGTCAAGGATCTGACAAAAGATGGATTTCTAACTAAAGGAACCACCATATGGTTTACAAGGACAGGCAGTGAAAGGAAACTTGGAAAAGCTGATCCCTAGGTGTCTTACTCTTACCTGTAGATCCTACTGAAGGGGTCTGAGGGTTTGCAGTGAGATGTGTTCTCTCGAGCACAAATGAAAGAGAGCATCTCCATGCAAGCAAGCAGGATTGGAAGGGACTGAGGAAGTCAGCAGTAGGAGTGTTTGAAGACCGTGTACCAGGAGGACCGAGGACCACCAGAGGATGGGAAAGTTGGCTGGTATACCCCTAACATGTTCAGCATTCTCCTGCATATTTGTCAAGATATAACACTTTAAAGCACAACTCATTTTCTGCTGGCATCACTTCCACTTAGGAGAAAGTGAGGACTGCAGATGCTGGAGGTCAGAGTCGTGAGTGTGGTGCTGGAAAAACACAGCAGGTCAGGCAGCATCCGAGGAGCAGGAGGAACAGGCATCGCTTCCACTTACACCCAGCCTATTGCGTCTTGCCCCCAGCCTATCTTCAATTTTCATAAAAAGGTGTCCTTCAATCCTTCCCACAAAGGATATTGTCAGCACAAACACATATCTGACATTTCTTTTTGTAAAAGAGAACTGTACTTGGCGAGTGGCAAAGAGAAGAAGCTTACCACCAACCCCCCTCCACCTCCAGTGACATGCACCTTTGTCGGCCACTGGTGCAATGTGAACATTTGGCTCCACTGGAAGGTGATCTTGTTGCAGGAGGTGGAGGATCTCAACAACAACTTACCCCGATAGCCTAAGCCTCCTGGGACACTGAAGCTTGAGACATGTTGGGAGATTGACCCTGAGCCTGTAGCCCCCATGTAAGGGTCTCAGTTTATTCATATATTTGTACCTCAGAAGATTGAACCGAATATATTAAAACGACAGCAGAAATGACCAAAAAAGTGTAGGAGGGAAAAAGGGCACTTGGGTAAATTCAAATTATTCAGGAAGCATCAACATGGTAATGTGAAAGGAAAATCATGTTTGACCAAACTTTTGGAATTCTTTGAGGAGCTAACACGTGCTGTGAATAAAGAGGGACTGAGGAATGTACAGTCCTTAGATTTCCAGAAGGAGAAAGGACTGCAGGTGCTGGCGATCAGAGTCAAAAAAGCGTGGTGCTGGAAAAACACAGCCAATCAGGCAGCATCCGAGGAGCAGAAGGGTCCACGTTTTGAGCATAAGCTCTTCAAGAATGTTCTGATGAAGGACACGTTCCTGATGAAGAGCTTATGCTTGAAATATTGACTCTCCTGCTCCTCAGAAACTACCTGACCAGCTGTGTTTTTCCAGCACCACTCTTTTTGACTTAGATTTCCAGAAGACATTTAGTAAGGTGCCACAAAAATTATTGCAGAAAATAAAATTTCATGGTGTCTCATATAGATCAATGCTGCGACTAAAACCATTTATAATTGATATAAATGACTTAAATGAAAGGATGGAAGATACGATTGCAAAATTTACTGATAATAAAAAGGTATGTAGGAAAGTAAATTGTGAAGAGAATGCAAAGAGATTGCAAAAAGACAGACAGTTTGAGTGAGTGGACAAAAATGTAGCGAGTATAATGTGAGAAAATGTGAAGTTGTCTATTGTGGCAGCAAGAATAAAAAAGCATTTTATCTAAGTGATGAGAAATTGCAGAGGGATTTTGGTGCTTTCCTGCATGAACCTCAAAAGGTTTGAATGCATGTGCAGCAAGAAATTAGGAAAGTTAATAGAATGTGATTATTTATCATGAGAATTGAATACAAAAGTAGAGAGGTAATGCTTCGGTTTACAGGGCATTGGTGAGACTGCACCTGAAGTGCTGTACACATACTTTATGTAAGGAAGGATTGAAATGCATTGAGTGCAGTTCAGGGAAGGTTTATTAGGCTAATACCTATAAATGAGCATTCTATCCAGGCCTCTTAGTATTCTGTAAGTTTCAGTTAAATCCTCCCTCATCCTCCTAAATCCAGACTCCTCAGCCTCTCTTCATATGGTAAGTCCCACGGCCTTGGTGAGGGATCTGGATGTCCTTGTGCATGAATCATAGAAGATTAATATGCAAGTACAGGAAGTAACTAGGAATGCTAATGAAATGGTACAGTTTATCATGAAGGGAACCAACAGAAAAGTAGGGAATCTCATGTTTCCATTACACAGGCCACTGATATGATCATCTCTGGAGTACCATGCACAGTATCAGTCATCTTATTTAAAGAGGGCTATAAAATGCAGTTTAGAGAAAGTTTACTTGGGTAATACCTGAAATGAGCAGTTGCCTTATGAGGAAAGGTTTGCCAGGCTTGGCTTCTATATGCTGGAATTCAGAAGAGAAAGACAGGACTTGATTAAAATATACTAAATGGGTGAGGGTCTTGTCAGGGCAGCTATGGAAGGGATGTTTCCTCATAGGCAAATCTAGAACTAGAAGTCACTGCTTAATAAGGTTATGCCTTTGGAAGACCTTTTAGAGGTTGTGGAAGCAAAGTCCTTCAATATTTTAAAGGCAGAGGTAGATAGATTCTTGGGAAACACAGGGAGAGAGATCAGGAGTAGGTGGGAATATGAATTTGAGATTGCAACCAAATCAGCCATGGACTTATTGACTGACAGAACTGTCTGGAAGGAGTTGAATATCCTCCTCCTGTGCTAGATTCTGATGTGCTGCTGGTTTTGCGACCATCCACTCGAAACTGAGTGTTGAGGAGGCAGTTGATGCAGCTGCTAGTGTAGCTCCCGCTGGTGACATGACTTCTGCTCTTGTCCCTCAGTGGAGCTGGAAGTTGCAAAGCAAAACGTGGTGAAGACCGACTGCTGGGAAATGTAACTGAGCGAATGAAATGCTAGACAGATGAAGTGTCTTCCAAGAAGTTGACAATCGCAAAAGAAATGATGGCACACTCTGGGAGAAAAAAGTTACTTTGAACAGCAGTCTTCTTACCTTGCCAAGGCTAGAGCTCTTCTTTGTAATTGATCAGAGACTTCCCAGTTTGTCAATTTCACTGAGGGTAAAAAAACTTATGCAGATGCCTCAGTAATGCTGATGAACTGCAGAGACAAACTGGAAACCAAGCACTATTGAGGAAACAGGATTTCATGGTAAATATGCCCCCTTGTTGGCCTTTTATTTCTTACTAGACCCACAGAACCTGGAACCGTCCAAAGAGAAAATTGGTAGAGGGCAGGATGCCATTGGCATCTGATCTTACATGGTTTTCTGTGTCTATAATCCTGTTTTCTGAAAACTTCCTCTATTTGACTGGGGAAATTCTGCCCATTATCTGTACTTTTCTCTCCATTGTCACTGCAAACCTGCCTTGTGTTTTTCAGAATTTATCTTTATTTCAGGTTTGTGGTATTTTGCCTTGTAGCCTAAACAAACGGATAGCAAAACATGTAAGTGTGTATGCTTTGCAGTGCCTTGCAAGCTGCCGGATTTACCACAAATGTTGCAGTGTGGACCTTTCCAACATCCCTGATCCTTAAAATTGATCAGCTTGAATTGGCAACCATACCGTTATTTGTTGGATGCAAGTAAAGGAAGGGTGGGGATAGTAGAACTCTAGAAACTTTCAACAGCTAATGGTCAGCAAAACAACCCACTGACTCATAAACTGATTCCTTAAAAGATTACAAGTGCTTCTGTGCTCTGCCTACAAGGATAACACTGTTTCCAGTTTCAATCTGGACAGGACATGCAGGCGAGTAACACAAAAGGTAATTTCAGGAATCTAGAATTTAAAAATATTTGGAATGGTTACAGAATTTGAGTTTCTTTGAAAGAGAAATTCCATGGTCTATCATATTGAGATTACGAAGTGAGCTGGCAAAATCTTGCACTGGTGAAGTTATAAATGAAGCAATTAACCAATGGAATATGTTTACCATCATATACTGGGTATGCATTACCTAAAAACAAAAGCCAATAAATGGATGCAATAAGGCTCAAGTTTTTTCTAGCTATTTCTGGATCAAAAAGAATTTGTTGATCAAAAGGATCACAAGTTGGTCTCAAGAGATAAATACCCAGGAGCTCTCCTAACAAGAAATCTTGAGGGTGGATTGGTTATTGCACATAACACAAATGCTGTTGTGTGAAGTGGGATTTCTTTGCTTTTTTTTTAATTGTAATCCTTTCTTAATTCTCCATCTTCCCAAACACCTCCTCCACTTCGGAAGACCCTTTGAGTTCCGTGAAAATGTACTGGTCTTATAGGGCAGCATGGTAGCTCAGTGCTGCCTCACAGCACCAGGGACCCGGGTTCAATTCCGGCCTCGGGCAACTCTGTGTAGAGTTTGCACATTCTCCCCATGTCCGAGTGGGTTTCCTCCACATTCCAAAAGATGTGCAGGTCAGGTGAATTGGCCATGCTATATTGCCCATAGTGTTAGGTACATTAGTCAGGGGTAAATGTAGGGAAATGAGTCTGGGTAGGTTACTCTTTGGAGGGTTGGTGTGGACCGAAGGCCTGTTTCCACACTAGGGATTCTAATCTAATTATCTTGTTTGAAGATCTATTCTTTATGAAGGAAATTCAATAGTAAATGCTGAAAGCACCTATGACTGTGTTCATTTACTCCTGAGTAAGTGCAGCAGGGCTTAGCAGATAGTAACAAAAGAAATGTAACATCTTTTCCTAATCTAAATGTACCCAACACTCCCCCACCCCAGTAGAGATCCTCAAAATAAGCTGCGATCAAAGCCAGATACACACTGGATGGTGCAGTTCAGGTACATATTCCATTTGGGAACCCCACTCTCAACAGGCTGTTCTGGGTTTTACAATTCAAAGACAAACCAAATGTTGAAAATACAAAATGCATTAAGGAGACATGGGCCTGTTGAAATCATAACTTTTGTATTGGACTTTTTTTTGTAAATTATGCAAGTTTTGTTCAAAAAGAAGAAATAAAAAAATCAACGATTATGAGAATTTCCGTGAATGTCATTCCCTTTTTATCACACATTAAACAGGTGCCATAACTACACAGAACTGATGGCCAAAACTAAAATAATAGCCAAAGTAATCAGATAGCAACACGCACACATAAAGAATTAGAATTGTCACCAAAAAAACCGGATCCAACCACCTACATTAACATTCTACCCCTGAATATGCTACAATGTGACAGTACTAGGGTTTTCCTAAACACCCGTGCTGTTTGTAAAGTGCATTAAAAGCAAATTCTACCTACAATAGCTGATCATGAAAACCAGGAAAGAACATTTTACACAGTTCTAAGTTGCTTTCCTCCTCCCACTTTTGCAATTCTCCCCCCACCCCCAGTCTTCTCCCCTCCCTAGTTATTGACTTGTAGCACCGAAATTCGATATGCACTTAAAATCACTTTTAAAGTCATTGGTACATTTATATTTATATATATATATATTTTATATATATATAGATTATAATATATATCTCAGCCTCTCCATACAAGGCCATCCTCATCATTCAGTACCAGTCATCCTAAGGCCTTGAAACTCCTCATTGCTTCGGTAGGTGGACCATGCATTAATCACTTTTTTTTTAATTACAAAATGAAAATAAAAACACAAGGGATAAAAGACCAATAACTAGCAAATAAACAATTGCCAATCGCATAGATACAAGTGAGAGAAGGCTATTGTTCAATGTTTTACATGACCCCGGTACACCATGCGTTCATAGTATGTGTGAGTGACAGAATGCAGGATAGAAATCCTGGTGGTTTGGGTTTTTTTTTGTTTTGTTTTTTAAAAACACAGTGAAATTCTCTCTTCTCTCTATTCTTGACCAGTTAACGAAGTGCAGGGATCCTCAACATAGTGATGGTGCTCCTGCTGCCTTCAGCACCCAAAGGTTTCCTGAGAGGCGTATACCATGTAGAGGAAGCCATCTTCATCCTTCTCCTGCTCATAGATCTCCGAGATTGAGGTCGAGACGCTAACCATGCTCCGTTGGTTGACCAGCAGGAAGAAGGCTTGATTGGGGTTCAGCTGGAGTCTGCGCCTGTGTGGAAGTTTTGAGGGGGGGGGGGGAATAGAGGTAATGGAGAGAAGCAACAGTTATTAAATCTGAGGGATCTACTCCAAAAAGAAAATTGTCAAATAAAAACCTGGTCTCCCGAAGGGCTAATCCTGGAGGCCAGCACATGGAGCAGCGACCCCTCATGTTCTGATGCCCCGGGGGCATGGACTCAGTGAGAAGGACAATAATTTAATGATACCTCTTATTCTGGACTTTGTATTCCTATGTTAGACCTTTTTTTTTTAAACTCTTTCAATTCAAACACATGAAGTACCTCAGATGGCACTAAAGAGGTGACATTTCAAACTTTTCACTGCTGCACTCACGTGACAATAAAGCTGTTTTATTCTATTCTAAAACAGAAGTTGCTGGAGAAAGTCAGCAGGTCTGGCAGTTTCTGTCGAGAGAAAACAATTAGTGTTGAGTCCAGTGACTCCTCTTCGTAGCTAGGAAAAGATAGTAAGTATGGTGCAGCTTGGGGAAAGAAGTGAGTAAATTGATGGCTTACTATTATCTATAGTCAAAAAGTGTGGTGCTGGAAAAGCACAGCCGGTCAGGCAGCATCCGAGGAGCAGGAGAGTTGACACTTTAAGAATAAGCCCTTCAACTTTTGACTATCTAACTGTATTTGTCTCTCTTTCTCTGGGTTTCATGTCCATCAATATACTCACTCCTTTCCCCTAACCCCCCCAAGGAATAGAATAGAACAGCCTCGGGGGGGGGAGGAGGTAGCTGAGAGCGCAATAGGCAGACAGAGGTGGAGGTAATGGTGATAGGTCGGAGAGTGGAGTGGATAGGAGGGAAGAAAGATGGACAGGTCATGAGGGCGGTGTTGAGCTGGAAGGAAGGTGGGAGTGGAGGGGAAAAGGAGGAAACTGGTGAAATCCACATTGATGCCGTGGGGTTGAAGGGGCCCAAGGCAGAAGATGTGGCGTTCCTGATGCGGCAGAGGCAGAAGAATTGGGAATAAGGGATAGCATTTTTGCAGAAGGCAGGGTGGGAGGAGGTGTATTCCAGGTAGCTGTGAGTCGGTTTGTAGATGTCCATGTTGAGTCAGTCACCATTGATGGAGATGGAGAGGTCCAGGAAGGGAAGGGAGGTGTCTGAGATGGTCCAGGTGAACTTAAGTTCAGGGTGGAATCTATTGATGAAGTTGATGAACTATTCAATCTCCTTGTGGGAGCATGAGGTGGCGCTATTACAGTCATCAATGTAACAGAGAAAAAGGTAGGGAATGGTGCAGGTGTAACTATGGAAGATGGGCTGTTCCACATAACCAACAAAGACAGGCATAGCTGGGGCCCATGCGGTTCTCCATGGGCTATCCCTTTCATCTGGAGGAAGTGGGGGGATTCAATGGAGAAATTAAGGACCAGTTGAGTTTATCAATGGAAGGTACTGGTGGGAACGTTGGGAGAGGATGAAACAGAGGGCCTGGAAGCCCACATCATGGCAGATGGAGGTATAGAGGGACTGGGAGTCCATGGTGGAGATGAGGCATTGGGGTCAGGCAAACAAAAGTCTTGGAGCAGGTGGAGGGCATCCCGCACGTATGTGGGGAGTTCCTGCACCGGTGGGGATAGGACATTATCAAGGTACGTGGAGATGAGTTCGGTGGGGCAGGAGCAGACCGAGACAATGGGTCGGCCGGGGCAGTCAGACTTGTAGATCTTGGGTAGGAGGTAGAAACGGGCAGTGCAGGGTTCCCAATCTATGAGGTTGGAAGCTGTGGGTGGGAGATCCCCTGAAGTGATGAGCTTGGGGTCATTTTTACGGACTGAACATAGGTGTTCGGCAAAGTGGCTGGCCGGTCTGCATCTCATCTCAATGTGGAGGAGATCACACTGCAGATGCTAAGGCTCTCCAGTACTTTCAGCTTTTATTTCAGATTTCCAGCACCTGCAGTATTTTGCTTCTACTAGTAAATAGGTAAACCCTAGCAAAGTCAGATTGAGAATGGCAGACACAAAAATAAACTTTTCTTTGACATCAGGGGCCTAGATCTCAATCCAACCAGCCCACTGGAGCTAAAGTTTTCACCTGGTGTTGAATTTAAGGTGCCAATGCAGAGTTCTCAGTTCTGCTTGGACATGTTTCTGGAGGCTTCATCACAAAAACATTCCAAATAGTCTTCTACTCAAATAGCTGTTTTGCTACAAGTTAATTTACACAGCCAACTCCCATATGTAGCAAAGTCATAGTGATCAGAAAATCGGATGTTGAAAGATAAATAAATATTGTCAGGATGTTAGTTAGCAGATGATAGTCACTAGATGTAGTTGTCAGGAGAAAAACAAAAAAATGATATTCAGGATTGTTAAATGTTGCTAAAGTCCAAGACTACAGATATTTATTGTTAAATATTTATTTCTGAAAATGTGTGGATATAATATTGCCATTTCTGTTCAAGATTTGGGTTTTCTGTGAGAAAAGTATTGTGGGGAAAGTCAATTGGAAAAGTGACATTAGGTTACCAGGGATCGGGGACAGCATTGTTGTCCATCAGCCCTCACTGAATCCTGGGCCTTTTCCACTCAATATCAGCCACCTTTAAAAGTGAGGAATGAAAGATTTGCAAGAGGAGCTAATATGTGAGACAGCAGAATTAAAAGATTTACATGTTTTTATATAAAAGAGTTGTCTGGTAGGACAGAAATTGAACATTGCTGAAAAGAGGGACATGGAGTCAAAGGCTTGGAGAACCTATAATTCCGCCCTAATGTTGCCATGGCAACAGCATGGCCAACCAGAGTCAACTTAACAACTAATCAGTGCACTTTTCTCCTGCAGCATATATTACTGGGAATGTTTGTGATTCGGTACTCTTGCATTTGTCCTGACGAGTGTAAGACACAAAAACCTAGTCTCTCTTTCCAGCAGTATTTGCTGTCGCACTTCACCACAGCAGTCAGAAATGTTACAAGCCTGACACAATGAATTGCTCTGAAAATAAATAATTATTATACAATGTACTGTTAATGTGCATGGCAAGACCTCAAAAAAAGGAAGAATAGACAGCTGCTTATGGTGGTTGATTATCAAAGTAAGAAACTATTGGCCATGGAACGGGGGAGGCACTATTCTCCCAGATAAAGCTGCCATGGACCTTTGCTATCCACCTACTTCATCAAAGTTCCTTTAGGATGCCCACAAATCAGCTATGATCTCCTTGAATGAAGAACTGAATGGCCTCTTTCCGTTCCCTTGATGCACATTAAAGAATTCAAGCTTATTCGAGGGCAGATACCTCTGGTAGTGTAGCTTTGAAGTGTTAGCCAAATATGTATTCTCAAAATACATGGAAGGTTTGATGTAATTGCTTGAACATGTACCTTTAAGGTGGACGAGGTAACTATCATTTTAATGTAGAGATTTCAAGGTGTGCCAAGGGATCAAGCTTAGAAGATGGAGCTGGCATTTGTTGAGTGCTTTTCACAACTTCAAGATAAAGTACATTTTTTAAAAAAGTATAGTTTTAAAGGAGACAGAAAACTCAATTTGTGCACAGCAACCTCCCACAATACCTCTATGATAAAGGCCAAATAATCCATGTTTAGTGATACTGGTTGAGGCATTGATAGTGACCAGGACAACGAGGAGAATTCCCTGGCCTTTCTTCACAACTGTATCCAGGATATTTTACATTCACCTGAAAGGGTTAACTTGTAACAACAGAAGTGGGAACCTTTTTCACTTAATTTCAGTTAATGGGTTTGTGAAATTACCTCATATTCATCCTGAGATGCAATGAGATAACACTATCAAAAGACAGCATTAGCTGCTGCACCTGCCAAACTTCATTGTGTAAAAAGTAATAAGAACATTAGCAAAGGAACACAGTAGACTTTATAAAAGCTGTCAAATGGAATTATCTACTCAAATAAGTAAATGCTGGTTAGTTCTCACTGCTGTACTAAGCTATATGCGCACAATACTGGAGGAGAATTTAATGGAATATTACAGCACAGGAGGTGACCATTCAGCTCATCAAGTCTGTGCCAGCTTCCCCCCCCCACCCCCAACAATGTCCCTGCAATTACTTCTGTTCCAAGTGTATTCACAATTCTTTCCCCTCCACTCACCATTGTGACTAGGAAATATATCACAGTTACTTCAGTATCGCTGGGTCAAAATCCTGGAATTCTGTCCCTAATGGCACTGTGGATCTACCCCAAACCAAATGGACTCCAGCGGTTCAAGGCAGCAGCTCACCACTAACTCAAGGGGCAATTAGGGACGGACAGTAAATGCTAGCCTAGCCACCAACACCCATATTCCTCAAATAAAAACAAAAAACGAAGCATTTATTGCATTTACTTCCAACACCTTTTCAGGCAGTTTGCTCTAATAGTACAGTGGGTTGTAAACCCAAACATGACTGCGGGGGGGGGGGGGGGGAATTTCCGATGGTGGGAGGGAGAAGAAAGGCTCCAATTTATGTACACGTTTCACTGGTGCCATCCAATTTTGGCTGCATGTGCTGGACTTTGTTATAATCAGTTAGATTTTAGGTTTGGAGTAAGTGAGGAGTGCAGATGATGGAGATCAGAGTCGAAGAGTATGGTGCTGGAAAAGCACATCAGGTCAGGCAGCATCAGAGGAGCAGGAGAGTTGACGTTTCGGGCATAAGCCCTTCATCAGATTTCTGGTTTGATACAGAAACCCAAACATTCTGAGTCAGACATTGCTGACAACTGATCCAGTGTGTGAAATCAGTGCAGAATCTCCTGGAAGGCTACTTTGGATACTATATTTTTGTTGTTGTGTCACCATGGTCTTACCAGACCATAGGGGGTGCTCTCTCATTAGAGAGAGAAGTGACTGGTGGCAATTTAACCTGAAGGCCACCAGACCTCAGGGGGAGGGAAGAGGTTGAGCAGGAGAGTAACCTTGAACCGGTGATAGGAATTGGACCGGTGATAGGAATTGAACCCATGCTGTTGGCATCACTCTGTAAACCAACAATCCAGCCAACTGAGCTAAACCAATTCCCAGATACTGTAAACCAGGGTTTTAAATATCTTTTTATGATTAAGAAACCCCATGGTATCTTGTGAAATTCTGTAGAACCCCCCCCCCCCCGCCACTCCCATGAAATATAATTGTGCCATTTATGTTGCCTAGTGTGTAAGATGTAGGATCAGAATAGGGCATTCAGCTCATTGAGTCTACTCTGCTCTTCAATGAGACCTTGGCTGATCTCAATCTTCAACTCCATTTCCTTGCCTTTTCCCTTATAACCCTCAGTTTCCTGATTGAGGAACGGAAACATTATTGAGTGAACAAATTAAAAATTCAAAAATCTTTAATGATTGTTTCTCATTAAATGCAAGAACAATCTCTCAAAAAATCTGATACACAATTTTCAAACAACCTTAAAATTACAGGTAGCCCATTAAAGAATAATTGCAAAGTTTTCCAGAGAACCTTGGTTGTAATCAACTGCCGTACTGTGCAATTTCTACTAGCAAAGCATCATGACAGATTATCTACTGTTCAATTAAAAATCATTTGGCATCTTTAGGATTTTGCTAATGTAATTTTAAAAGCACTGCCCTTGACTGAAGACAAGCCACAACTTCCCAGATTACAAGCGCATCACTTTATTTTGTCCCATTTTCCAACACCTAAACACGTATATTTGACAACATGCACAGCAATTCAAGGTTTTATGTTTAGCCAAGAAGATTCAGCTATTAAAATGATCACAGATATCTTTATTCGTGTCCATCTGACACCATATCCCATTCTCTGATTACAATGTATCATTGGCTTAATTTACTGATGGTTTAACCATTACTGTACAGAACAAAATGGGAATTTTGAAGAAAGCAGCTCCCATCCTTGATATAATAGTCATGACCATTTATACCTGTAAAAAATGTAGATTTCTCATTTAATACAAGTGTTAAGATACATGATAGACCCAAGAAATGTGAAATGAGATCAAGCCAAATGTCAAACACTAAAGGCTTTTCTCATTACACAACTTTGTCAGCGAGCAAATAAAAATATTTTAGGCATGTAAGTTTACACTTTAATTTTTTAAAAAGCTTACTAGCATGGAAGTCTTTTAATGCATGACGGGGAAAACAAAATGATTTTTCCACACTTCATTTTTGTTGGCAAGTCAATACTTGGCAGTCCTGAAATACAAGATTTGCATATCTACATATAGTTTTAATTACTATTCCTTTACACAATGACAGTTCAGTTTAGAAATAAACTGGTCAACTTAAGATCGGAATACAATGCTGGATAACATGTTAAGATTGTTAACTTGTTGCTGCATGTTTTGACTAAAAACATTGACTCAAAAATCATGCAAGAATCATAAAATGGAAATCAGTCATGCTGGATAACCAGTTTGTGTTTATCCTCATGGATCTTAATTAATATCCCTATCCTGCTCTCATTACAATGTAATTGTGATTATTTGACACAAAACATGTCCTCCTGCTCTGTCCTCAAATTTTTTAAATTCAATCTTCTTTATCCATTTGTTCTAGACTTCCCCAACCATATCCCATGCCTTTTTAATGTTAAACTTCTCTCTCAAGTCATCCACTGTTTTATTAAAATCAGCTCCACGCTCTTTCCTATATTTCCTCAAACTAAGCAGTATTCTAGTAGGTCTGTGCTGCACTTTCTCTTTACCACCAATTCCTCTCCAGGAGGAGGAACTCAAGACCACTGTGTAGGAATGTAGTTGGGTGTATTTCGAGGTAAACTGGCAGGAGGCTGAGATAAAGGGAAGGGTTGGGGGTGGATTTTGGGTGGGGAGGGGGCAGAGTGATGAGGGAGGGATGGGTGAACACAGATAGAGGGTACGACCTGGCTGGTCAATGGGAGGAATGAATCTGGTTTTTCTAGATTTACCACTGCAATGGCACTTTCCTGTTTTACAGTTTTATGATAAACGCCAGTATCTTTTTTTTTGAAAAAAGACTGGCCTACATAAAGTTGGTTCACAAAAATTCAGCGAAATGAAAGGACGAATATTAAATTCCTAATTTTCTTGGCAATGCATAGGGTCAGGGGAATGTCCCTCCAGTCCATAGGTCCCAAAAACATTTAGTTGTTTCACATGGCCAGTTTTTTTCCCATCGCATAGTCTTCCAGTTTGTTTTCCACATTGCAAAGTATGGTATTTAACAACGACATGGATTTGCACGGGAGTTTGCACACTGTTCTGCAGCCATATAGCATTCTATCAAGAACATTTCCACAGACTAAGCTAGAGAAAAAGATTTCAGCAGTACCCCTCCCCTCCCATTCAAAATTTACGTTTTTATAGCCCCGGTTGACTGTGTAATATTAGAAAGTTCTTTCTTTACATGGAGTGTACTTCTGAAGTCTTGTCACATTGGCTTCTCTTTCCCACATGATAATGTGCATGTGGCAAACTTCTGTAAATCGTAATGTGATATTAAACCAGCTAATCTCTAACATTGATCAAAACGCAAATACTGGCAAGAGATTTCCCTGTTATAAAACACAGAGCACTGGAACTACACAGCAGGTCTGGCAGCATCTGCAGAGACAGGAACGGAGTTAACGGTTCAGGGCGTTGACTTTTCAAGAGCACTCTTCCTGCTCTTCTTCAGAATAATGCCATGGGATCTCTCTCACCCACTGGAATAGACAGTCGGCACCTTGGTTGAAGGTCTCTTCCAAAGATAGCACCTCTGACAGTGCAACACACTCCTCAGTAATGCACCAAATTGTCAGCTCACATTTTATACTGTTTCCTGTTCAACTTATCAAAGACTGAATGTATGTGGAGACAGTCTCTCCTCTTTTACAGAAAGAGAGGACTGAAAGAACAGGATATTAAGTATATAAACATTACATTGCTTACAGCCACTCTTTGTCCAATTTCAGGCCTGATTAGTAACTGAATGGAGACTGCCTGGGAATACCAGATGCACTGGATCAGTGTAGGGTATCTGATCAGTGCAGACAAGTAGGATTGATGGGTCTCTATCCATGCTGTATAACTACGATTCTATGAGTAGGGTTTTGGACTTTTGTGACAGAGTGGTAATGTCCCTAACTCTAGGCCAGAAGCTCTGGGTTCAAGTCCCCCTGCCCTACAGGTGTTGTAACATGTATAAACAAGTCAAATAAAAATACCTATAGGTTAGACAAGATGAGTTTGTGACTAGCTATGTTTATTTATACACAAGCATCTTCTTTGAAGAGGAAGGTTTGGAAACTAAATGGAGGTGTTCAAAATCATTAATGGGTTTGATAGAAGATGTAAACAAAAAGGGTGTACAGCAACAAATCCTCGGTTTTCTTTAAAACGTCTGGCTGATTTATTTCACTAAGTACATAGACCTTTACTTTAAGTGTAAATATAGCCATGCATAATACCTGCTTAAAAAGGAGCCAGACTGTGCAGAGGTACGTTAACATGGAGTACTAATTTCCAATCACAGAAGAGTCAATGACCAACATTCAACTCTTTTAGAGGCAATTAAGAAAAAGGGCAACATGAGGAAACATTTCCTTTAAAACAAAACAGCAAGTTGTAGTAATCTAGAATGCACTGCATTAATACAGGTGGTGAATGCAAAGTAACTTATGGTTTTCATGAAAAATTGGATTAAATGCATCGTGAAAAATAAAACTTACAGGGCTCTGGATTAATTGGATAGTTCTACCAAATACCTAGCACAGATATGATGGGCAGAAAGCTCACCTCCTCTTGCTGCATCAGTCTACAATACTGTTTGCAGTAATGGCTTAAAATGCACGTCCCATTTATTTATTTATCTTTCCACAGAACTGTTCCAAAATTTCTTTTCAGTTATTTTCATCATTTTTCACTGCTCCTAATGGGTTAATAGTTGTTCCTTGCAGCAGGAAAGTTTCTTCCATCAATAACAAGTATCTAGTGACCAGCACTTTGAACATGTGTTCATTTGGATTAACTCCAGGCACAACATGTGAGCCTCAGAACATCGTAAGATCTCCCCACCATCGCCAAAGCTGGCAGAGACACCAATCTGCTGAGGCAAGGCTAAAATTTCTTTTAAAAGAAGTCCCTCTAACTCAGAATTTTTATTGAGCAACTGTGTGAAATATTAAAGTAAACAAGAGAATTGCTTGATGATTCAAATTTCCACTGGTTGTAAGTTGTGAATCACACTTGATTCCTCCAAAGTCTGCTCACTATCCACAAGGCACAAGTCAGGAAGGTGATGCAATCTCAAGAAACTCAACACCATCCAGGAAAAAGCAGCCTATTTGACTGACACCCCGTCCACCACCTTAAAACATTCACTCCCTCCACCTCTGATGTACACAGAAGCAGCAGGGTAATACTATCTACAAAAGACAACTCACCAAGGCTCCTTTGACAACAGTTTTCAAACCCAGTGACCTCCACCAGCTGGAAGGACAAGGGCAGCAAATGCATGGAAACATCCTTGGCAAAGTCACACACTATTCTGCCTTGGAACTGTAGTCACCATTGCGGGGTCAAAATCCTGGAACTTCTTTCCTAACAGCACTGTGGGTGTACTGACACTTGATAGATCACCTACTCAAGGGCAATTCGGGATGGACAATAATTGTTGGACCAGCCTGCAAAGCCCACGTACCATGAATGAATACATTTAAATGAAACCTTCTGCCTAGCTGCCATACAGCAGGAATTGTCATGCCTGGTAAAAGGGTCCACACATGAGCAGTGAAAACTATAACTCACTTGATGCTTCTTCTCTCACATACAGGGGGTTAGCATGGATGGGTATTTTGGTTGGCATGAACCAGTTTGGGCCGAAGGGCCTGTCTCCATGCTATATATAGGACTGACTCTAGATACCTTGTCAAAAGAAGATACAAATCCAAAGTTGGCAATTCCACTCTAGCAGTTAAATCACCTCATGAAATATAATCCCGTGAAAGACTAATAGAGACGATCACATACTGATCAGAATTCTTCTTTATGGATTTTTCTTCAAAACAAAAATGGAGAAGAGAAGGATAAAACAATGGATAGACCAGGATTGTTTTCTTTGGAACAGCAGCGGATTATAACTGCTGGTCCAGACAGTGGCCACCCATGTCCCATGATCTTACTGAAGTATAAAACATGATGAGGGGTCTATGTTGAACGTATATAGAAGGGCCCTAATCCCCTATGGATTTAGGACAAGAGATCGGAGATCTGGAGGAGAATTTGAGAGATATATTTTTCTTGCTTAGAACAGGATACCTAGAACTCACTGCCTGAAAAGGGCATTAGAATCGCTTTTTAAAAAATAAAACATGGAAATGAAAACCTCAGCAGTCTGAAAGTATCTGTTGAGAAAAAGTAAGTGTTAACATTTTGGGTCCAGTGATCCTTTTTCAAAATTTGGATGTAAACTTGAACAACCATAAATGCTGGGGAGGCTTAGGGTTTTTAGATTAGATTCCCTACAGTGTGGAAACAGGCCCTTCGGTCCAACAAGTCCACATCGACCCTCCAAAGAGTCACTCAGTCCAAGAACAATAAGAATGGCAAATAAATACTGGTGTGACCAAGTGCTGAAATATGGAATTAGGTTGGGCGGTACCATGTCATCCAACATGTTGGGTTGCCAGGGTTGGAGTGTTTGAGCTATAGGGAGAGGCTGAATATGCTGGGACTATTTCCCCTGGAGCATCGGAGGCTAAGGGGTAACCTTGTAGAGATTTATAAAATCACGAGGGGCGTGGATGACGTGAATAGCCAAGGCCTTTTCCTTGGTCGAGGTCCCTCCCGAGAGGAGGGGCCGAATGGCCAGGTGTAAATTTACAGGAATCTATGATTTTTGAGTCACTCACATGGTCCATTGTTTCAGTACGTTTGCTGCATCACCTCGTCAGATGGACTGGTCCCATTCCAAGGTTAGAACAGGAATGTGGGGAACAGCAGACATCGCACTCCTGGACCATCCTGAGAGAGAGGTACTCTGAGCTTATAAATAATTGCTGGCTTCAACCATGCATTGCAAGTTAGTAACATAACCTTCAGGCTAAGATTACTGTTGTTCTTGTGGTTTGCAGCATGTCTGAGTCAGCAAATTGTACTGAGACACACTCATCTATTCAGGGACAATACTTGGTGAATAAGAATGTTGTCGCAAGTTACACTTAGTAATGTTAGATGGCAGCTGGGTACCAAAGACACACCAGAGGCCCACTCACATATTTCCAATAATGTTCTGGAGACATGAACCCCACCTCAACCTCATCACTCTTAGAGATATACTTAGAGATATACTCTTGGAGTCAGAGTTATACAGCACGGAAACAGATCTGTGTCCATGTTCAACTAGCCCAGGCCGACCAGATCTCCCAAATTAACCTAGTCCCATTTGCCAGCACTTGGCCCATATCCCTCTAAACCCTTCCTATTCATGTACCCTTCCAGATGCTCATAGACAATAGGTGCAGGAGTAGGCCATTCTGCCCTTCGAGCCTGCACCACCATTCATTATGTGTCCTCTGGTTCGGGACTCACCCATCAGTGGAAACATGTTTCCTGCCTCCAGACTGTCCAATCCTTTAATAATCTTACATGTCTCAATCAGATCCCCTCTCAGTCTTCTAAACTCAAGGGTATACAAGCTCAGTCGCTCCAATCTTTCAACATAAGATAGTCATAAATGTCATTGTATCTGCCTCCACAGCTCATTCCATACACACACCACCCTCTGCTTGAAAAGGTTCCCCCCAGATCCCTTTTAAATATTTTCCTTCTCATCTTAAACCTATGCCCTCTAGTTTTGACTCCCACACCCCAGGAAAAATACCTTGGCTATTCACCCCATCCATGCGCTACATGATTTTATAAATCTCTCCAAGGTGACCCCTCCGCCTCAGATGCTCCGGGGAATACAGTCCCAGCATATTCAGCCTCTCCCTATAGCTCAAACACTCCAACCCTGGCAACATCTTTATAAATCTTCTTGAAACTCTTTCTAGTTTAAAAACATACTTCCTATAGCAGGGAGACCTAGAATTGAACGCAGCATTCCAAACATGGCCTAACCAATGTCCTGGACACCTGCAACATTACCTCCCAACTCCTACATGCTCTGACCAATAAAGGAAAGCAAACCAAACACCTTCATTGCCCCAACTACTGGGAACTCCACCTTCTAGAAACCATGAACCTGCACTCCAAGGTCTCTTTGTTCAGCAACACTCCCCAGGACCTTACCATTAAGTGTATGAATCCTGCCCTGATTCACTTTTCCAAAATGCAGCACCTTGCATTTACCAAAATTAAACTCCATCTGCCACTCCTTGGCCCATAAGGCCATCTGATCGAAATCGTGTTGATTCCATAGCACCTTTAGAGTGCAGCTCCATTTTTAAAAAAAAAAAATTTACCCATGGAATGTGGGCATCGCTGGCTAGGCCAACATTTATTGCCCATTCCTAATTCAACCACATTGTCACATGTAGGCCAGACCACGTAAGGAAGACAGATTTCCTTCCCAATGGACATTAGTGAACCAAATGGGCCTTTTTGACAATCAATGTTGTCATCATTAGACCCTTAATTCCAGATTCTTTATTGAATTCAAATTTCACCATCTACCATGGCAGGATTTGAACCCAGGTGCCCAGAGTATTAGCTGAGTTGCTGGAATAATGGTCTAGCGATAATATCACTTGCCCAACTGGACACGCTTGCTTGCAGTTCGGTTGCCTCATTCAGATGGGCTTGTTCACCTAGTCAGATCAGGTGCGGCATGGTGGCTCAGTGATTAGCACTGTTGCCTCACAGTGACAGGGACCTGGGTTCGGTTCCAGCCTCGGGCTGGAATTTCCGCATTCTCCCAGTGTCTGTACAGGTTGCCTCCAGGTGCTTTGGTTCCCTTTCACAGTCCAAAGATATGCAGGTTAGGTGGATTGGCCATGTTAAATTGTCCACAGTGCTCAGGGATGTGCAGGTTAGGTGCATTAGTCAGGGGAAATGTAGACTAATACAGTAGGGGAATGGGTCTGGGTGGGTTACTCTTTGAACGGTTGGCGTGGGTTTGTCGGGTCAAATGGCCGGTTTCTGCACTATAGGGATTCTATGCAACCTCTCAAAAGTGGTAACAACAACAGGTCAAACTGCAGGTGGAGTTTTCTCAGGGGCTGATCGACATGCAGAGGCTTCACAACAAGCAGTGCAAGTGTTTGTACAAAGAAAGGGCTTAGTTATGAAGGAGCCATGTTACTGAAGCAGCCTGGAGCTTAGAGGGAGGGGGTCTACCATGTTAGGTAGATTTTTCAAAAATGTTTCCATTGAATCCCCTCAACAGCTTTCTGGGAGAAAATTCCATAAGATTTCCATAGAGAAATGCTTCACCTCTTAATGGCCTGCTCATAATTCAACAAGTCTCCCGCTTTGTGGGCTTCAGATCACAGGCAAATATATTCAGCAAATAACTAAAAAAAAGTGTTAAACTTGATCAATAATTCCACACCCTTGCTCTTTCCTTTAACCTCAATCACTTCCCCATGCCATTTCCAGGATAAAACTATTAGCAGGCCTGAAAATAAAAAAGTTTATAGCTTGTGGCAACGTGTTTAAGGGTTAAACTTGCTTATACCTCTTCTGTGAAATGAAGTGTGGATACAGTGAGCATTTCCTGTAACAACAGATGCTTGAATTTAGGCCTTGGATTAATATTACATTAGCAGCTAATGCACAGATGGTGACCAGGAAGTGATATGTCATTTTTGTTTAAGGACAGAAAGGGTGGGGTCACTAGGACCAGAAACATTAACTCTGATGTTTTGTGGGTGGCACAGTGGTTAGCCTGCTGCCTTACTGCACCAGGGACACAGGTTCAATTCCAGCCTCAGGCTGGGTTCCCCCCCCCGGGTGCTCCGGTTTCCTCCCACAGTCCAAAGATGTGCAGGTTAGGTGGATTGGCCAAGCTAAATTGCTCATAGTGTTCAGGGATGTGTAGGTTAGGTGCAATGGTCAGGGGTAAATGTAGAATAATAGGGTAGGGGAATGGGTCTGGGTGGGTTACTCTTTGGAGGGTCGGTGTGGACCTGTTGGGCCGAAGGGCCTGCTTTCACACTGTAGGGATTCTATGATACTCAGTTTCCTAATCTGAGAACGTACCATAAGGAAGACTTCCAGGATACAATTAAGAGAGTGCTGCATAAGTCTCCATTACTCTATTGTTCCGAATCTTTCGAAGGGAAATTAAATTCAGAGTTCCCACAGTGCAGAAAGAGGCCATCTGGCCCATCGAGTCTGCACTAACCCTCTGAAGAGCAACCCACCCAGACCCAGGTCCCCATAACTCCACGTTTACCATGGCTAACGCAGATTGCGTGCAGACTATGGGGTAATACGGCATGGCCAATCCAGCTAACCTGCTCATCTTTGGACTGTCTGTGGGAGGAAACCCACATAGTCATGGGAAGAATTGCAAATTCTACACAGACAGTCACCCAAGGGTGGGATCGAACCAGAGTCCCTGACACTGTAACGCAGCAGATATTGGCTAATTGTGAAAGAAGCAATACTCTGCGAGTGTTGTATATCTGAAACAACCAGAAAATGCTGGAGGAACTAAATGGGTCTAGCAGCATCTGTGGCAAGAGACAGAGTTAATGTTTCTATTTCGGTTGTGAAGGGTCACTGGACTCAAAACGTCAATTCTGTCTCTCTCCACACATCCTGCCAGACCTGCGGAGTTTCTCCAGCATTTTGTATTTATTTCAATATTGCTACCTGGTAACGGCCTCTTTAGGATAATTAGTTAATGGCAATCCTCTGCCGAAAAAGTTATTGTATTGAACATCCTCCCAGCCTGGTGAATGCACCAGGAAAGTGAACCACAGAGATCACGTTTGTTTTCTGGAGATATGAGGGCAGGACCTGCCTTTTTTTTGTTTTCATTCACGAGGTCACGGCCTGAAGCAACTTTTTTTTCAGCTCATTCCAGATTGCCCTTGGAGACGATTACGAGAAGGTAACTTCAATTCTTGTGGCGCAAGTACACCCACGTTGAGCTGTTAGAGGGAGAGTCTGAGCAGCTCAACCTCATCTAGAAATTCCTTCATTTCTCTCTCTCTCTCACCATTCTTAAATCATTAGCGTGATATGCATGGCTTCCCAATTTAAAGGGATCGGTCTGGAATGAAGATGCCTTGAGAAGGCTAGACTTGGGCATCTGCAACATTCTCACCTACTTCCACCAAAACTACAGACGGAGTTTGAAAAGCCATTATTTGCTCCATTACTGTTATTTTGCTTAAATGAACATCCTGTTGGATCCCAGTCCTGATTCAATATTAATTTCCTTCAAAATTTCTGATGTGCTGGCCTCTTCCTCTGCAGTAAATAGAGACAAGTTGAATATTCAACTTCTCTACCACTTCTGTTTTTTTTTGTTGACAACATAACTGAGCAGTTTTCAAGGGGTCCACGTTACTCCTGAACAACCTCCTTTAAGACCATGAGAAATAGGAATTGGAGTAGGCCATTCAGCCCTTGAGCCTGCTCTGCCATTCAGTGAGATCATGCTGGATCCAATACTTGACGCAGTCTCCTCTACATTGGGGAGACAGGATGCCTACTTACAGAATGCTTCAGAGCACATCTCCGGGACACCCGCACCAACCAACCCCACTGCCCTGTGGTGGAACACTTCAACTCCCCCTCCCAATCCACCAAGGACATGCAGGAGCTGGGCCTCCTCCATCGCCACTCCCTAACCACTCGATGCCTGGAGGAAGAACGCCTCATCTTCCGCCCTGGGACCCTCCAATTCCACGGCATCAATGTGTATTTCACTAGTTTCCTCATTTCCCCTCATCCCAACCTTACCCCAGTTCCAACCTTCCAGCTCAGCATCGTCCTCACGACTTGTCCATCTTCCTTCCAACCTACCCATTCCACCCTCCTCTCCGACCTATCACCAGTACCCCCACCTCCATCCACCTATTGCACTCTCAGCTACCTTCCCCCCACAACCACACCTCACCTCCCACTTATCTCACCATGCCCTTGGCTCACAGCCTCATTCCTGATGAAGGGCTTTTGCCAAAACATCAATTCTCCAGGTCCTCGGATGCGGCCTGACCTGCTGTGCTTTTTCACCACCACACTCTTAACCCCAATAATCCTCACATCCACTTTCCTGCCTTTTCCCTATAACCCCTGACCAAGAATCTAGCTCAGCCTTAAACAGCCACAAGGACTTTGCCCCCACCAATCTGTGGCAAGAAATTCCAGAGGGTCTCACTCAAAGAAGAGGTTCCTCCTCATCTCAACCTTAAATTATTGCCCCTTTATTCCGAAACAAGTCTTCTGGTCCTAAACTCTCCCATGAAGGAAAACATCTCTCAGCACTTTACACAATCAAGCGCTTTCAATCACCTCTCACGCTTCTAAATTCCAGACAGTAGAATCCCAACCTGTTTAACATTTGCTCATAAGATATTCCCTCCACACTGGGGATCATCCTAGTGAAGATTAGAGTGGTGCTGGAAAAGCACAGCAGGTCAGGCATCACCTGGGAGCAGGAAAATAGACATTTCGGACAAAAGCCCTTCATCAGAAATTTTGCCCGAAACGTCAATTTTCCTTCTCCTCTGATGCTGCCTGACCTGCTGTGCTTTTCCAGCGCCACTCTAAGCTCCAGCATCTGCAGTACCCACCTCCCCCTATCATCCTAGTGAAGCCTCTTTAGGTTATTTTCTAAAATACTTTGGTGCAGAGTTTGGAATCTTCTGCTCATTCCCCGGTTGGTAATTCTTATTGCCTGCACTGTGGCCCTTTGCTCTTTGCAAAGATTTTTGTTTGGTTTCTTTTAGTTTTGTTTTTAAGTTCTCACTTAGGTCTTTAGACATCCATGGCGGGTGTTTTTTTTTGGAAAAACAAACACTTACATCACAGAGGTATAATCTGGTTCTGGGTCATATTTTCCATGCTGATCTGTCATTATACACTTTCCTGCAAACATTTGCCATTTTATTCTATTGAAGTCAGCTTGGCCAAAATCTATAATCTTAGTAACTTTCGTATTTCAAGATTACAGGGGGCGGGTGGAAATGCTAGAATTGCATGGACACCTTTGTGTGTCACAGTCTGCATTCTGAGCTGGAAAGACTCAATATAGAGACACCGACAAAAGTAGCATTCATTCCAAATAAATACAGCTTCACCATCCACAAACTCCAATCCAACTTTCAATTTCTAGTCATATTTTTTGGCCACACCATTTTAAATATGGTCTCAAACATACACAACCATTAAAAAGCAGTACCTTTCTCCTCTACTGCACAAAATTGCCAATTTTATCCTTCATTTGTGATACAGAGTCAGCAGATACAGTTTATTTTTATTTACATACATTTTTGAGCCACACCTAAATTACAGGTGTACAACCCAGCTCTTTGTTCACAGTAATTAGCACCTAATCAGTTAATTACTCTCAGTTTCTGTCAGCTAATCTGCAGTCTCATCAATGTTAAAGTGCACTCAAAGTTAAATACAAAATGTTAAACTAAAATGTTCGCAGGTCTGGCAGCATCTGAGGAGAGAAATCAGAGTCAATGTTTTGGGTCCAGGGACCCTTCTTCATAACATTTGAGGAAGGGTCCCTGGACCCAAACCCTTATCTCTGATTTCTCTCCACAGATGCTGCCAGACGTGCTGAGATGTTCCAGCGATTTCTGTTTGTGTTTCAGATTTCTAGCATTTGCAGTTCTTTCAGTAATTGAATGAAAAATGTTCACCAGGTACTTACCAGAAAACTCCCATCCTTGCCACTATATTATGGTGCATTTCATTTTTGAATGATCTGGATGTTAGCAGAAGTTCTGTGATTGTCATGATGTCAATGAACATCCCCGTAATGAAATGTATAATGAAGGAAAGATCATTGATAACACTGAGGTTGGTAATTATCAATGCTGAGGTAAATCTTAAACCAAGGGCTTGGTAGCATAATGGTAGTGCCCCTACCTCTGGATCAACAGTCCCATCTGCTCTAATAGTATGTCATAACATACTATTAGGCCTTTATTTTAGGCCTTTATAGATGTGGTACAGTAACCCTCAGCACTGCTGTTAGGTATAAACAAAACAAGCCCAGGAAGCACAATCCAACAATCTTGAACCAACCTGTGGGTATAAGTGTTATGTTTGTTCATAGAGAGTAGTGTACAAACTCAGCCCAAATGGTACATGCTAAAGTTGATGTACCTAGCAGCCATATTGTGGGTCTACCTACAGCACATCACATGGTTCAAGAAGGCAGCTCAATACCACCTTCTCAAGGGGCAACACTCACATCCCATGAGCAGATACAAAAAGCCACCTCCTACTACCACACGTTTCTGTGCTGTAAAACTAGAGGTGTGTACATTGTACCATAGTGTGTTGTAATCAGGGTTTCGTACACGCTTCCCATAACTTATCTGCTTTTCAATTCCCAAACCATGAGGAAAACGCCAACAATCTGAAAATTTGACAGCACCGATTAACATTCACCATAGAACTGAGTCTTTAAAAGGGAGAGAAGGAAAATTATACATAGCGACAAGGAAGCTGGGAAGTTTAAAATGTGTAGTCTGAATATAAGAAATAGGACACAAGATTAGTCCATACTCCTCCTCCAACCATTTAATAAGATCATGGCTGATCACCCTCCTCATTTCCACTACTTTGTCCTAGACCTTCATTCCGTTAGTTTTCATTAATTTAATGAGCACCCATAGCTCCATGGTGTATAAACTTCCAAAAGATAGAGAACCCACCAAGTCTTGGCCCTAAACTGATTTAGACGCCTAAATGTTAAATTTTCCAGCCACAGGAAACAGTTTCTCAACATCTACCCTATCAAGCCCTTTGAAAAGTTGTTATGTTCAATTAGATGACCTCTCATTCTTCTAAATACCAGAAAGCAGAGGTGCATTCGACTCAATATCTCCTTTCAGACAACTCCCTCATCTCAGGAATCAATGCACTGCAATTCCTCTCAGGCTTGCTTGGATAATGAGACCAAAACTGTACATACTATTCTCATCAATTGCGTTGAGACTTCCTTACTGCAATAAGCCAACCCCTTTGCTGTAAAGGCCAACAGATCACTTGCTTTCCAAACTACACACTGTACCTACATATGAAATTCCTGTGATTTCTGAACAAAAGCAACCAAATCCATGTGACTATTGACATTAATAATTTTATATTTACAATCTTTCTAAAATTTGGTTAACATTTAAGAACAAAATGATTCAGTTGAAATGGAAAACTCAGGCAGGTTGGTCTTGTACTGTTTTCAGTCTTGATTCAAGAGCAAACTTATACATTAACAACATAAACACTTGCTCTGTTTACATGGAGGACAAATGATTCTCTAATTAATAACTGTGCCAACATTTCTTTACAAAAGATCAGTCAAAACCAAATAACTGCATGACTCGACTCTGAGCACAAATTAAAAAGGTCCTCTGAATTTGGGTTGGTGATTTGATTAGGGACTAAATTAATAAATACAAGGAAATTCTTCAGAGAACAGAATCTAACACCTAATCCAGATGGAGATCAGGACTGTTTCAAACCCTTTTTAGTTTGAGCTCTTACCATGCTTGAACATAAGAAAACAACTGCACTGCTTCAATGAACCGAGAACAGTGTACACACCTATGCAGGGATTAGTACACCAGAGTTTAACAGCTGAATCTAATGAGCCTCATAAGGCATTGTTATCAAGGCCAATGCTGACAGTCACTTAGGGACAAAAGTGCCACTCGAAAAATTGACATCAGTCACATGTTGATTTTGTGTCCTCTGAATTCATGGCATTTTCTCCCTTCTTTCCTCTTGCCTTCCCTTCAGATTTGGACACCTTATTCCCCCCAACATATCTCTCTCATATATCACACACACGAGTTGAACAGATGACTGCAGATCAAATTGAACCATTCTTCTGATGCAACATTCTGTGAACCCAGATATTTAAGATAACACACGTCGATCTACAGGGCCCACTCAAAGAGCCGAGTTTGAAACAGTCAAAATAGAAAACAGGAGGTCAGCAAGAAGGACAGATGTTAAATTTAAATAGAAATGTTATCCTGGAGAAACTAGAGGACAAAGAACAGAAATGTGAAACCATGACAATCTCTTGATTCTGAATTGAGGGATTTAAAAAAAAAATATACATCATAAATGCAAACCATTTTAAGGAAGGTGTTCTCTAATATCTCGTCCAATGGACCTTGCTATTGAAAGGGACACAGGAACAGAGGTAGGCCATTCAGCCTGGATTAGCAGCATTGATGCTTTCAACTGCAAACATCTGCAGGCAGTGTCCACAAAACCCAAACAAATTCAGTCCTTGGGACAACAAAAAGATAACTCCAGAGATCCTCACTGGCAGGGAGGAGGATCAAGTATGCTGAACGTTTCCCCAGCCTCTACATCACGTCACAGGGCACAATTACTGTCAGCCACAAGTGAGGAAGAGAGCCACTCTAGTCTTCAGTGAATGGCAGATGCTTTGTGCATGTGCTTATGTGGTGTCCAAACCTCAGTCATAGCTTTTTTTTTTAAAAAGAAAACAGGTTTCCCATGTCAGTTCCTCACTTACAGTGAAGCATTCCATTCAAGCTATAAACATACATAAAGAAACAAAAGGCACAATGACCCACAGTGAACATCCATCCACTGTGCTGTCTGTATGGGTTTAAAACTGATATTTCAAACCAAAGGGGTATCATTTAACATCGTGAATCTCCACACTGCAGATGCTTTGGCTTCTCTTTACTGGGAGAAAGTGAGGACTGCAGATGCTGGGGATCAGAGCTTAAAAATGTGTTGCTGGAAAAGCGCAGCAGGTCAGGCAACACCAAAGGAGAAGGAGAGAAGGGCTTATGCCCGAAACGTCGATTCTCCTTCTCCTTTGATGCTGCCTGACCTGCTGCGCTTCTCTTTACTGGGACAGTGACACTCACCGAATAATCTTGACAAGTTCACTCATGTTGACATGGTCGGGAACTAAGAATTTGGTCTTGTCTAGCACAGGCAGCTGCTTTTCCCCCTTGTATCTTTCAATAATCACCTATTGACAAAAGAGATTGAAGGTGAAGATGCAGATATACACTTTTAATTAAAACAATAAAATGTTTTATTAAAATTGCAGCATATTAAAAAAAGGTATTCAGAAGCTACAGCAGAATCACCATTTCCCTTTGCAACAAAGTAACCGCCACCTCTCAGTCTGTTCTCTTTTGTTATCGACAATGACCATTTCTTGGATTCCAACATGGCTTTGGAACCAGTTTAAAAACCGATGAGGCTTTCTACAGTATGGCCAAGGATGAATTATCTGATTTAGTTGGAACTGTCCGGCCTTTCTGGCTTGTTTTTTGTCCTTAGCTGTTGGAAGGCGCTAAGAACATGACTTCAGATTGCCAGCCAAGCAGTTCGTTCTTATATATTTTTTATCTCAGTCATAGAGTATGGAGTTATACAGCACGGAAACAGACCCTTCAGTCCAACTCGTCCATGCTGACCAGGTATCCAACCTAATCTAGTCCCATTTGCCAGCATTTGGCCCCTATCCTGCTAAACCCTTCCTATCCATATACACATCCAGATGCCCTTTAAATGTTGTCATTGTACCAGCCTCCACCACTTCCTCTGGCATCTCATTCCATACACTCACCACCCTCTGCGTGAAAAAGTTGCCCTTTAGCTCCTTTTTAAATTTCGCCCCTCTCACCCTAAACCTATGCCCCCTAGTTCTGGACTCCCCCACGCCAGGGAAAATACTTTGTCTATTTAACCTATCCATGCCCCTCATGACTTTTATAAACCTCTGTAAGGTCACTCCTCAGCCTCCAACACTCCAAGGAAAACAGCCCCAGCCTGTTCAGCCTCTCCCTATAGCACAAATCCTCCAACCCTGGCAACATCCTTGTAAATCTTTTCTGAACTTTTTCAAGTTTCACAACATCCTTCTGATAGGAAGGAGACCAGAATTGCATGCAATATTCCAAAAAAGTGACCTAACTAATGTCCTGTACAGCTGCAGCATGACCTCCCAACTCCTGTACTCAATGCTCTTACCAAACGCATATCAAATGCCTTCTTCACTATCTTATCTACCTGCAAATCCACTTTCAAGGAACTATCAATCTGCACATCAGTGTCTTTGCCACAGTTAGTGACTCACCAGCATTTCATCGTGAAATTGCTGAATGTGATTTACAACTCTATCAGAACGCCTATGGTTAACTAAGACTTTCCACAAGGCCTCTCAACTTACCATATCAAAGGCTTTTATCAAGTCACAGGCACACCAAAGTCCCACCTGTTGTTTGCAACCTTTCTCTTGCATTTGTCGGAGGGTGAAGATGGTTGCAAACACCACAGCCCTTCCTGAAATCACAGGCAGGTTGCTGACGCAAAGGCTTGGAGGATTCCACTATTTGTATTTGGAGATAATGAGTTCAAACAATGTCCATGGACTTAATGGAACTACCAGCCTTGATAATCAGTCCCACAAAGACCAGGAAGCTTTGCCTGGGTTGTTCATAGGATTTGCTTGCCCCGTTGAATAAGGAGTTCTACGTTAATATTGACAGAAGACTGAAATTGCAAATTACAGAGTCATAGAGATGTATGGCACAGAAACAGACCCTTCGGTCCAACTTTCCCAT
Source organism: Chiloscyllium plagiosum (assembly GCF_004010195.1). NCBI lineage: Eukaryota > Metazoa > Chordata > Chondrichthyes > Orectolobiformes > Hemiscylliidae > Chiloscyllium > Chiloscyllium plagiosum. The sequence goes on from NC_057729.1 coordinate 49,592,928, forward strand.
GTCGACCATATACCCTAAACTAGTTTAGTGCCACTTGCCAGCACTTGACCCATATGCCTCTTAATCCTTCTTATCCATATATCCATCCAGATACCTCTTAAATATTGTAATTGTACAAACACCACCAATTCGTCTGGCACCTCATTCCATATACATGGCAACCATCTCTGTGAAAAGTTGCTCTTTAGGTCCTTTTTATGTTTCCTCTCTCACACTCAATCTATGTCCTCTAGTTCTGGACTCACCCCACCTCAGGGAAAAAGACCTTGTCTATTTATCCATTCCCGGAGAAAGTGAGGACTGCAGATGCTGGAGATCAGAGCTGAAATTGTGTTGCTGGAAAAGCGCAGCAGGTCAGGCAGCATCCAGGGAGCAGGAGAATCGACGTTTCGGGCATAAGCCCTTCTTCAGGAATGAGGAGGGTGTGCCAAGCAGGCTAAGATAAAAGGTAGGGAGGAGGGACTTGGGGGAGGGGCGTTGGGAATGCGATAGGTGGAAGGAGGTTAAGGTGAGGGTGATAGGCCGGAGAGAAGATTGCAGGTCAAGAAGGCGGTGCTGAGTCTGAGGGTTGGGACTGAGATTGCATGATTATACGCACCTCTATAAGGTCACCCCTCAGCCTCCAATGCTCCAGGGAAAACAGCCTCAGCCTATTCAGTCTCTCCGAATTGCGAAACCCTCCAACCCTGGCAACATCCTTGTAAATTTTTCCTGAATTCTTACAAATTTCACAACATTCTTCCTATAGGAGGGAGACCAGAACTGCACGTAATACTCCAAAAGTGCCTTAACCAGTGACTTAGGAGCAGCACGGTGGTTCAGTGGTTAGCACTGCTGCCTCACAGCGCCAGGGACCTGGGTTCAACTCCTGGCTCATGTAACTGACTGCGTGGAGTTTGCACGTTTGCCCCATGTCTGCATGGGTTTCCTCTGGGTGCTCCGGTTTCCTCCCACAATCCAAACATGTGCAGGTTAGGTGAATTGGCCATGCTAAATTGCCCATAGTACTAGGTGCATTAGTTACATTAGGAGAAAGTGAGGTCTGCAGATGCTGGAGATCAGAGCTGGAAATGTGTTGCTGGAAAAGCGCAGCAGGTCAGGCAGCATCCAGGGAACAGGAGAATCGACGTTTCGGGGATAAGCCCTTCTTCAGGAATGAGGAAAGTTTGTCCAGCAGGCTAAGATAAAAGGTAGGGAGGAGGGACTTGGGGGAGGGGCGTCGGAAATGTGATAGGTGGAAAGAGGTGAGTTCATTCCTTGTGGTTGGAGGGTTCCTAGGCGGAAGATAAGGTGCTCTTCCTCCAACCGTCGTGTTGTTGTGGTCTGGCGATGGAGGAGTCCAAAGACCTGCATATCCTTGGTGGAGTGGGAGGGGGAATTGAAATGTTGAGCTACAGGGTGGTTGGGTTGGTTGGTCCGGGTGTCCCAGAGGTGTTCTCTGAAGCGCTCCGCAAGTAGCCGGCCTGTCTCCCCAATATAGAGGAGGCCACATCGGGTGCAGAGGATGCAATAGATGATATGTGTGGAGGTGCAGGTGAATCTGTGGCGGATATGGAAGTTTCCTTTGGGGCCTTGGAGGGAGGTGAGGGGGGAGGTGTGGGCGCAAGTCTTGCACCTCCTGCGGTTACATTAGTCAGGGGTAAATGTGGGAAGATGGGTCTGGGCAGGTTACTCTTTGGAGGGTCAGTGTAGACCTGTTGGGTTGAAGAGCCTGTTTCTACACAGTAGGAAATCTAATCTAATCAATGTCCTGTACAGCATCAATATGACCTCCCAACTCCTATACTCAATGCTCTGACCAATAAAGGAAAGCATACCAATCACCTTCTTCACTATCTTATCTACCTGCAAATCCACTTTCAAGGAACTATCAGTCTACACCCCAAGGTCTCTTTGTTCAGCAACACTCCCTCAGACCTTAACATTAAGTGTACAAGTCCTGCCCTGATTTGTCTTTCCAAAATGCAGCACCTCATTGATCAAAATTAAATTCCACCTGCCACAGCTTAGCCCATGGGCCCATCTGATCAAAATTCCATTGTAGTCTGAGGTAACCTTCTTCACAAGTCACATTAATTCAATGTTATATAGCCCAACTAGGTCTCTGACATTTGTTTTTGCTCAAGAGGACAGTTTCTATTCGGTAAATTTAAGACAGAGGGCACGGAAACAGACCCTTCATTCCAACTCGTCCATGCCGACCAGATATCCCAACCCAATCTAGTCTCACCTGCCAGCGCCTGGCCCATATCCCTCGAAACCTTTCCTATTCATATACCCATCCAAATGCCTTTTAAATGTTGCAATTGTACTAGCCTCCACTACTTCCTCTGGCAGCTCATTTCATACACATACCATCCTGTGTGTGAAAACGCTGCCCCTTAGGTCCCTTTTATATCTTCCTCCTCTCACCCTAAACCTATGCCCTCAATTCGGGACTCCCCCACTCCAGGCAAAAAACCTTGTCTATTTATCCCATCCGTGCCCCTCAAGATCTTATAAAACTCTATAAAGTTGCTCTCTGGGTCCCTTTTATGTTTCCTCTCTCTCACTAAATCTATGCCCTCTATTTTTGGTCTCTCTCCACCTCAGGGAAAAAGACCTTGTCTATTTATCCTATCCATTCCTCTCATGATTATACACACCTCTATAAGGTCACCCCTCAGCCTCCGATGCTCCAGGGAAAACAGCACCAGCCTATTCAACCTCTCCCGATAACTCAAAGCTTCCAACCCTGGCAACATCCTTGTAAATATTTTCTGAACCCTTTCAAGTTTCACAAAATACTTCTGATAGGAAGAAGACCAGAACTGCACGCAATATTCCAACAGTGGCCTAACCAATGTCCTGTACAGCCACAACATGACCTCCCATCTCCTGTACTCAATACTCTGACCAATAAAGGAAAGCATACCAAACACCTTCTTCACTATCCTATCTACCTGCAACTCTACTTTCAAGGAGCTATGAACCTGCACTCCAAGGTCTCTTGGTTCAGTAACACTCTCTAGGACCTGACCATTAAGTGTATAAGTCCTGCTTAGATGTGCTTTCCCAAAATGCAGCACCTCGCATTTATCTAAATTAAACTCCATCTGCCCCATCTCAAAGATCCCATTGTAATCTGAGGTAACCTTCTTCACTGTCCACTACACCTTCTATTTCGGTGTCATCTGCAAACTTACTAACTATACCTCTTATGCTCACATCCAAATCATTTATATAAATGATGAAAAGTAGTGAATCCAGCACCAATCCTTGTGGCACTCCACTGGTCACAGGCCTCCAGTCTGAAAAACAACCCTCCACCACCACCACCAACCTCTGTCTTCTATCTTCAAGTTCTGTATCTAAGTGGCTAGTTCTCCCTATATTTCATGAGATCTAACCTTGCTAACCATTCTCCCGTGGGGAACCTTGTCAAACGCCTTAATGAAGTCCATATAAATTACGTCTACCACTCTGCCCTCATCAATCCTCTTTGTTACTTCTTCAAAAAACTCAATCAAGTTTGTGAAATGTCTTTCTCCTTGTGCATGGGCAATCACATGTCGCCTCTCCCTAATCAGTCCTTGCCTTTCCAAATACAAATACATCCTGTCCCTCAGGATTCCCTCCAATAACTTGCCCACCACTGACATCAGGCTTACTGGTCTATAGTTCCCTGGCTTGTCCTTACCACCCTTCTTAAACAGTGGCACCACGTTAACCAACCTCCAGTCTTCTGGCATCTCACCTGTGACTATCGATGATACAAATATCTCAGCAAGGGGTCCAGCAATCACTTCTCTAGCTTCCCACAGAGTTCTCTGGTACACCTGATCAGGTCCTGGGGATTTACCCACTTTTATGCATTTCAAGATATCCATCACTTCCTCCTCTTTAATATGGACAGTTTTCGAGATGTCAGCATCTATTTTCCCACATTCTATATCTTCCATATCCTACATGTTTCAAGACTTCTTGGACTTTGGTTTTTATGTATGTCTGAAGTTCTAAATATTTCTGTAGCCATCATGATTTCTTTCAAAACAGTCTTCAAGGCCTACTTTTAGAATTAATAAGTTAGGTGGTTTTGTAGGGTTTTACCACTGAAAAAGATAAACGAGCTCCAGTTTAGAAAGTCACGGTTTTTTTTGTTAAGCTCTCAATAAACAAACTATAGTTTAGAATGTTTTTGTTTAAGTTTCATTTTGAGCTTTGAGTAGTCCTGTGAAATCATCGGATGAAGACAGCTGTATGGACCTGGGCTCTTGAAAATGGAAGCATATTGTGAAACTAAGTTATCTGAGATTAAAGAGTTAGTTTGGCTTGAAGGAGAACTTACAGGTGGTGGTGTTCCCACGTACCTGCAGCCCTTGTCCTTCGAGATGTAAGTGGTTGTGGGTTTGGAAGGTGCTCTCTTGGGATCTTTCCAGGAATTTCTCCACTGCATCTTGTAGATAGCCCACACTGCTACTATTGTGTGTTGGTGGTAGAGGTAATGGAAGCTTGTGGATGTGGTGCTAATCAGGTGGGCTGCTTTGTCTTGGATGGTGTAAAACTTCTTGCATGTTTGTTGGAACTGCACCCATCCAGGTCAGTGGGGAGTATTCCATTTCACTCCTGACTTGTGCCTTGTTCATGGTGGACAGGCTTTAGGGAGTCGGTGGCAGTGTGTGTTAGTCACCACAGTTTTCTAGTCTCTAACCTACTCTTGTAGCCACTGTGTTTATGTGGCAAGTCCAGTTGAGTTTCTGGTCAATGATAATCCCCAGGATGTTGATAGTGGGGGATTCTGCAGCAGTAACACCATTGAACATCAAGATATGGCGGTTAGATTGCCTCTTATTGATGGTTATTGTCTGGAATTTGTGTTGCATTTGCTATCATTGCCCAGACCTGACTATAGGAATTTGGACGTGACATCAAGGCTGTACAAGACATTGGTGAGACCTCTTCTGGAGTACTGTGTCCTGTTCTGGTCACCCTGTTATAGGAAGGATGTTACTGGAATGGTTCAGAAGAGATCTACTAGGATGTTGCCAGAGATGGAGGACTTGAGTTATAAAGAGAGGCTGGACTTTTTTCACTGCAGTGTAGGAGATTGAGGGGTGACATTATTGACATTTATAAAATCATGAGGGGCGCAGATAGGATGAGTGGCTGTGTTTTTTTTCCTATGGTGGAAAATTTCAAGAAAAGGGGACATATTTTGGAGGAGAGAGAAAGATTTTAAAAAGGCATGGGGTAATTTTTTTTTATAAACAGAGAGAGTGAACTTCTCGAGGAAGTGACAGATGCAGGTACAGTTACAATGTTTAAAAGGTATTTAAATCAATACATGAATAAGAAATGTTAGGAAGGATATGGGCCAGGTGCAGGCAAATGGGACTCGTTTAGTTTGGGCTTATGGTTGGCATGGACTGGTTGGATCCAAAGGGTCTGTGATCGTGCTGCATGATCTATCTCAAATGACCAATCCTATTGCAAATTATTTTAATAGCCACGTTCAGAGTATATAGGCACTACAGGATATGCCAACTAAGAGAGAATGGCCTTAAATTAGGCCATATTATGAACTCAAAGCCTCCAGTCAACTAAGTAATGACAAATTTGCTGGTGATTTTACAGGCTAAGGAAAGAGAGGAACTAATACTCTGATCTAACAGTCTTTTCAATCTCTTCTGAGATGCAGAAAGTGTGATTAGAGAAGGACATCAAGTGGCACACTGAGTCAGTGATTAACACTGCTGCCTCAAAGTTCCAGGGACCCGATTCAATGCCATCCTTCAGGTTTCTGTGGAGTTTGCACATTCTGCCAGTGTCTCGGGGGGGGGTTCCTCTGGGTGATCCAGTTTCCTCCCACAGTGCAAAGATGTGAAGGTTAGGGTGGATTGGCCGTGTTAAATTGCCCAGAATGTTCGGGGATATGCTGGCTAGCTAGATTAGCCATGGGAAATGTGGGGTTACAGGGATAGGGTAGGAGGGGTGGTTCTGGTGGGGAATGCTGTTCAGGTGGTCAGTGTGGACTTGATGGGCTGAATCGCCTGCTTCCACACTGTAGAGGTTCTATGATTCTTGGAAGCTTTGGTTTAAACCTGACTTGGTCAGAATTGTAGACCCAGTGTTTCATGGAAAAATCTCGGAGATGCCGAGATAGGACAGATGGAGCCAAGGTGACCAGACACTCAGGAAAAATGAGCTCATGACATTTGAATTATAGTCCCAGGAAGACAGACTGTGTCAGAATGTGTAATATTATCTGCTTTTATAAATTTATATGCCAAAATTAAGTTAGAACTCAAAACAACAGGAATAGATAAAGTATCGAGGACTACGTTAATGAAATTATTTGAACCCACCTAACCAAGGGACAATGGTAAACAGCAACTGCTGGGAAAAAGGAATGGATTTTTTTAAAAAACAGCGAAGTCATTGCATTATTGTTATTAATAGGGTCTGGACTTTTGAATCTGAGTCTGCTTCAAACACATACATGGGACAAGTGGTTTAACATTGTACTACACTAACAGTTATCCTCCTGAAATTTCGAAAGCTGGTGATAAAGACGAGTAATGAAAACGGCTCAGGAGCTGAAATGCAGTGTGACTGCACACAAGACCAGTTAGGTCACACTACTCTCTCCATTGTAAACATGGATTCTATGGTTGCATGTGTCTGCCCTACTTTGATGCATAGTTTTGCAAGCTTGCCCCTTGACAGCAAACCTCGATATGTTCAATGGCAACAAACTGTAGAACATGGTTCCACACTTTGCTCCTCATTGAAAACAGGACAAATAATTTGCATGGATACTGCACAAATATACTCACATAGGGAGTATACCATTCAGCTCCTCTAGCCCATTCTGACATTCACTCAAACCATGACCCTCACAAAATCTCAGCTTGACCTCTGCTGAGGGTATCTCCACTAACAATACCTACTCATCCTGGAGTTCTATGAACACTGGCAATTATCCAGCACCTCAACCAAACTGCCATTCTTCATCTGCAAATGAAAATTCCACCGAGGTGGGTTTTAAAAATCTAATTTCGAAGTATACTACCCGCAAGCATTACAGAAACCGAGTTCTCACCAAACGCTCCCTCCCCCCCCCAAAAAAAGGTTAATTACAAACAAAATCTTATTTACGGTATTTTTGTTTTCGAAGTAATTCTAAAATGTCAATCCTCCATCCAATCACCACCACCCCCAAACTCCCAAAACTCCTCCAAAAGGACGCAGTGATTGAAACTCGATTTAAACTAACACAAATGCACACAGTCTGACAATCTTGCATCTTGAAGACTAGCTCCCAGCGCACGCACACACAAATGCAACGTGTAATGTTAAAATTCTGCACTCGCCAGCCAGAGAAGCCTTTGTTTCTGGCAGCTTGATGGATTGTATTGGGTTGAGGGGGTCTGGTTATCACTTAGGTCAGTTTGCACTGGAGCTATCGTGCCTTTAAGCTTCCTTCCCGAAACGCAATGCGGTAAAAAGCAATGAGGTAATGCCGCCTGTGTTTTATTGACAAAGGCAGGGTATTCAGCTCTCCACCGGCACGGAGCACGTCTGCAGAGCGAGGCCTGACCCCGGTCTGTGTGTAGCCGGCACAGGCATAAGGGGCGGGATCGCTTCCCTGTTTGCCACACCCTTATCATGCACACCCGTGCACAGCAAAACTAAAACTGGCAACAAAAGAAACAGCCCAGGAACTATCCATAACATAAAACAAAGAACTGCAGATGCTGAAGATCTGAATCAAAAACAAAGGGGTCACTGAAACCTTAACTGTTTCTCTCCGCGCAGATGCTGCTAGACCTGCTGAGTTTCTCCAGCAATTTCTGTTTTTGTTCCTTAAACTATCGAATTAACCCCGCTCCCCTCCTTTCGCCATAGTTCAGTCATTTGGTTCTCTCCAGCTAGGGTCTAAAACGAGACATTAGATCAAAGATGTCTTTCCGATAAAAAATGTTTTGACATGCAAAAAAATTTTTTTGATCATAGCAATGAAAGGCCACTTACTGGTATCTTGTTAGGGTGCTGGTCTCTGATCTGTTGAACTTCTTTAATTCGATCAGCTGTACCACAAATAAAGACAAGTAAGATAATATTATTCTGAGCTCATCTGTCACTGAGAAAGCTGACTTCTTGAATTGTTCCTTGTCCCAAGCCTACCAAACCCCATGACCTCTACCAACTGGAAGGACAAGGGCAGCAAATAGATGGGAAGACCAGCTACCTGGAAAAGTTCCCTCCAAGCCACACACCATCCTGACTTGGAAATCCATACACATTTCTGGACAGGCATTGGGTCAAAATCCTACAACTCCCCTCTGTAGTACTTCCTCCCCCCACAGACAGGAATCATTCAAATGTTTGATGCCTATCTTGCACGAAAGGAAAGAAAATAATGCTATCCAAGATCAATTCAACTGGGGGGGGGGGGGGGGGAAGGTGGATTTACGGAATGGTATCCACACAGTACAGAATACAGTCTTTGCATCATGAGCTGACATTGGCTATGCACCAGTGCTCACCACCACAACAAATGCAATGCCAGTGAAACCCACACCTCATGAAAGGTTACATTTAAAAATATTAGATTTCAGATACCATCTGTGGGTCATCACAATGTTTGTAATGAAGGTTCCACCTTCTCAACTTCAACTGAAGCGCAGTGACCCTCAGGTTAAACCACCACCAGTGGTCTCTCTCAATAACGACAGACCAGTCCTATGGTGACTTTACAGAATCAGGGTATTGAACGAGCTCAGTACAGTTCTCTAGAAATAGTTGAGTGGATCAAGGTCCTTGGGTAAGATGTGGACATTGTTACAGCCTTTGCAGGAACTGGGAGAGGTTGGGGGTCTCCCACGGTCAAGCACGTCATTATGGGGAAAATTGTGGCAATGTGTTGTCATTACTGATCTGATAATTTAGAACCCTATTACTTTAATTGACCATGGCAGATGGTGAAATTTAAATTCAACAAAAATCTGGAAGTTAGCTGAATGGTGACCATGGAGGCACTATCGATTGTTGTAAAAACACATCCATTTCACTATGCTGTTTAGGGGAATGAAATGTGCCATCCTTACCTGGCCTGGCATACCTGTGTCTCCAGACCCACAACAATATGATTCACTCTTTACAGTTCTCTGAAATGCCACTCAGTCCAGAGCAATTCAGGACAGGCAAGAAATGTTTGATGCCCATCTCGCATGAAAGAAAGAAAATAATGCTGTTCAAGATCAATTCAAATGGGGGAGAAAGGTGGGTATACAGAAAGGGGTCCACACAGTGCAGAATACAGCCTCTGCATCATGAGCTGACATTGGCTGTGCACCAGTGTCTCACCAGGTCAGGTGCTGTGTTGCTCCACATCAGTGGATTGAATGCATTTGGAAGCAAGGTGAAGGAAGTAAGGAAGGTCCTTCAAGGGCCTAGTAGCTCTAGATCTTCATCCACAAAAACTGAAGACAGCAACATCAACAGAATGTGGTGAACAACAAGATTTTATGGCAAGAATGATTGCAGCTTTCAAGGTAATTAACAAGGCAATGTCTTTTTAAAACCTTCCTAACCTTTTAGTTTTTTTTAAAGTGAATTTGGTAAAATGTAGTGATATCTGTCACTTAAGCAAACTAGACAATAAAGGAGCTGAAAAACGTGTTGCTGGAAAAGCGCAGCAGGTCAGGCAGCATCCAAGGAGCAGGAGAATCGACGTTTCGGGCATAAGCCCTTCTTCAGGAATGAGGAAGGTGTGCCAAGCAGGTTAAGATAAAAGGTAGGGAGGAGGGACTTGGGGGAGGGGCGTTGGGAATGCGATAGGTGGAAGGAGGTTAAGGTGAGGATGATAGGCCGGAGAGGGGGTGGGGGCGGAGGGGTTGGGAGAAGGGTTTATGCCCTGCTCCTTGGATGCTGCCTGACCTGCTGCACTTTTTCAGCAACACATTTTTCAGCTCTGATCTCCACCATCTGCAGTCCTCACTTTCTCCTAGACAATAAAGGACAAAATATTTTCTCATTGATCTATTGGATCATTGACAAGCATTATAGAAAAATACAATATATTGGTTTTATAGGGAAAGAGCAATGCATTTACACTCCTACTGTTGAAGGAGAGAGAAAAAGTACAGTATTGCAAACCACAATGTAGTGAGAAAAAAAATCATAATTTACATATAGTCATTCCACTGAGTCTTGTTTTAGCTAAAAATGGAAATTACAGGCTTTTGTGTGAAATCTGAAAATCACATTTAAGAAAGAAATGCCAAGGTTCAACTCCCCTGGTGATAACTCATCTCAAAACTAGGCCTCAACTCAGTAATTGACATAAAATGGAATGATGGTTTCAAATATCTCCACCATCTGCTACATTAGTATGGGAAAGCAGAAACATTTTTTGCTCAAAGTTAGCACATTTCAAAAGATGAATATACTTTGAACCTTAATTAGCTCCTATTATCCTAATTCATAATAACCTATTGCATATACACAATTTGTCACCCTCTTAACTGAAACTGTCTTCATATCAGTTTTTGACTTTTTTATTAAATGATAATTGAATGGTTAAGCAGATAATAGAAAAAACTTGTGTAGTTGCTTTGTTTCACAAATTAGTGCCAAATATGTAACTGAACACAGACTGAAATGATTTCTGCCTTTGTTTTCACCACAGAACAAGTTACACTGGGAGTTCATAGTGAAATCTGTAAAAACAAAATGTCTGGGTCAAATATAAAGATTGAATGTTTAAAACCTCCCAACTTTTATTCCAGTACTTCTTGACAAAATCATTTAGTTTTTTTATAAAGTCTCTTTTTAAACTAGATTATCCAACGTCAAAACAGAATTTGCCAAAATGTTGTAACTACGTTTTGCGTAGAAAACGAAAGATCTGTTTTTAAAAAAAAGTGGGGGGAAAGGAGATTAATTTCCATTGTTATTAAAACAGGGTTTAAAAAGGGCGATTTTACTGTAAAATGGCTTCCAAAGTATGAATACAGCAACAATAAACCCTCACGTCCTTTAAGAAGCCCGAGCTCACCAATTATTTTAAGGTTAGCTGCAGACACAGTTTTACAAAAAGAATGTTACAAAAAAAGGATCAATGATTCACAATATTAGGCTGATTCGTTCCAGGTATTGAGAAAACGGCGAGGAAATAACTGAAATTCACTTCAACAAATAAAATGGTTAAGTACAAAGATTCTGGGGATTAGGTGCGTGCACGCATTGTCCTCGGGCTACCAGGGATCTCAGGCAGAGAGCTTTCCCTTCGTAAGGCAGTTCTGGAGACCTTTTCATCATTGCTGGCTGCAACCGATCCATCTCGTTTTTCTCCTCTCTCTCTGTCTCTCTCCCTCGTCGCCCCTCGCCTCCCCCTCCTCCTCCCCCCCGCTCCGATCTGCCTGTGTCCTCCGAGCAGCTGTTTACAAGAATCCTCACCGATATATCCCCTCCACCCCCAACCCAGTCAGCTGAGAGAAGGTCAAAGGCAAATAAGAGAGAAAAATAAAAACAGCAACAGTCCCGCAGAAGAAGAGGGGGGTAGCGGTGTTAGAGGAGGAAAGACAGAGACACATAACTAAGACACACTCTTCCCCAAGTGGTACATCTCTCCCTCTCTCTCCCTCCCTCTCTCTCTCTCCTTCCCTCTCTGTCTGTTCCTCGGTCGGTCTCCCCTTTGCTCGACGACCACCTACCGAAGCTTCTCCTCTGTTTGAATGACTTATCAGAAGGCATTTTCTGAGCAGGAGAACCCGAGAATAATCAGCTCAAGCGGACGGTGCAGTTCCTGCTGTATCCAAACACAGGGCGATGTAACAAACCGCATCACGTGAACACTTTGACGTCAACGCAAAAGATACTTCAGGGGGAGGACCCGGGGAAGAAAGTGACAAGTTCTCTTCACAGTTTAAATCCCCACCTCTCACAAACACCCCAGGGCAAGGCAGTAAGGGGAGTGGGGAGTGTCTTCGTTTTATTTTCGATTGAACGGTATTCGAACGAAACACAACCATCTTAACTTAGAGCATTACTTACATTCAACGAGAAAAGATTGTTAGTTATCCTGATTTTAATTTTTACACAACTTGCTCGGCAGATAGTGTACTTTGTCCGCTTGCAGTGATAATATAAAATATCACGCCGTTAGTTGATCATAGTCGACACATTGGATAGTATCGGTCTCTTCACTTTTTGTTGATCTCTTTAGTTAAAGCGTGTGTTTTTTTTTAAGAACAGAAATTGCTGGAGAAACTCAGCAGGTCTGAAGAAGCGTCACTGGATCTGAAATGTTAACTTTTTCTCTCTCCACAAGTGCTTCCAGACTTACTGAGTTTCCTCAGCATTGCCCGTTATTGTTTGTTTCAGATCTTCAGCACCCGCAGTTCTTTGTTTTATTTTAGGTTTGTTTTTGTTTCTCTCTGGTGACTCAGTATTTGGGTGAGGTCACAGAGCCATTCGGAATACTAATTAACGCTTTGACGCGATACTGATAACTGACATTGCTAAAGTGACTTAATTCTTCATCTGCCATTTCCAGGGTTTGCTTTAAAATGGGGTTTGATAAAGATGACATGGTGACGATGTGGGGGAGACATCAATATGACAGAAATTTAAGATAGTCGTCACTCCAGTAGACAATTGAGAATAAACGTCTTTATCCAGAGTGACTAGAACATGCAGAACCCAAAGGAGGCAATAACATGGGATGTTATAAAATTGCTTTTTGAGTTGTGAGTCACTAACAAGGCCAATATTTATTGTCCATTCCTAATTGTCTCTGACCACAACCTTCTTGAAGCATTGCAGTGAATGTAGTGTTTTCTGTAGCGGTTTTGTACAATTTATTAGCTTGCTACAAAAAATAGAAATGATTGGAGAAACTGGGCAAGTCTGGCAGCATTTGGACTCAAAATGTTAACTCTGCTTTCTCTCTACAGATGCTGCCAGAACTGCTGAGTTTCTCCAATTATTTCTGGTTCTGTTTCAGACTTCCAGCATCTGTAGTTTTCTTTTTTACTTTAGCAGCTTGCTAGCTCATTGCAGATAAATCAACCACAGTATTGGGGATCAGTAGGCCAGGCAAGGGCAGCAGATTTCTATTCTACTATTTTACTATTTACTACTTTAACCACTAATTTACCATTCCCTCTGGAATAGTAACATATTTGCTTTTAATATAGCAAAAATGGTAGTTCATGAATATTTTTAACAATTGTTTTAAAATAAAGACTGGCAAATTAATTACATTTAAAATCCTAGCTACTAAGGCCAACTTTGATGAGTTCATACCTCTAGAGCAGGTCCCTGCATTACCAGTCTAGAAACATCATTACTCTGCTACCATCCCCATGAAGGGGCAACTGGAAAAGATCGTCAGACAGAAATGATCAGGTTTTCATCTCCCTGATCAGATTTTCTGATCAGGGAGATGAAGAGGGGCAGGATGAGGCTCTTTTCGAGTGGAAACACCAGCACAACCCAGTTGGGCCAAATGGCCTGCCATTGCCATGTAGTTCTCACTCCACACTGCCCACACCTGACCTCAAGCACAAACTGTACTAATTAATCAGTTACTCATACACTGAATTTTACCGTCGGCTACTGCAGTATTTTACCTTGTTCACAATGGCACGTAATGTTTCACTGAATTTTGCATCATAGAGTCATAGGGACGTACAGCAGAAACAGTCGTCCATGCCTACCAGATATCCCAATCCAATCTAGTCCCACCTGCCAGCACCCAGCCCACATCTCTCCAAACCCTTCCTATTCATATAACCATCCAGATGCCTTTTAAATGTTGCAATTGTACCAGCCTCCACCACTTCCTCTGGCAGCTCATTCCACACACGTACCACCCTCTGCATGAAAAAGTTGCTCCTTAGGTCTTTTTTGTATCTTTCCACTCTCACCCTAAACCTATGCCTTCTAGTTCTGGACTCCCCCACCCCAGGGTGGCCTAACCAATGTCCTGTACAGCCGCAACACGACCTCACAACTCCTGTACTCAATAGTCTGACCAATAAAGAAAGCATACCAAATGCCTTCTTCACTATCCTATCTGCCTGCGACTCCACTTTCAAGGAGCTATGAACCTGCACTCCAAGGTCTCTTTGTTCAGCAACACTGCCTAGGACCTTACCATTAAGTGTATAAGTCCTGCTAAGATTTGTTTTCCCAAAATGCAGCAGCTCACATTTATCTAGATTAAACTCATCTGCCACTTCTAAGCCCATTGGCCCATCTGATCAAGATCCTGTTGTAATCTAAGGTGACCTTCTTCGCTGTCCACTACACCTCCAATTTTGGTGTCATCTGCAAACTTATTAACTATACTTCTCATGCTCGCATCCAAATCATTTATATAAAAGATGAAAAGTAGTGGACCCAGCTTTGATCCTTGTGGCACTCCACTGGTCACAGGCCTCCAGTCTTAAAAACAACCCTCCACCACTACCCTCTGACTTCTACCTTTGAGCCAGTACTGTATTCAAATGGCTAGTTCTCCCTGTATTCCATGAGATTTAGCCTTGCTCACCAGTCTCCCATGGGGAACCTTGTCGAACACCTTACTGAAGTCCTCATCAATCCTCTTTGTTACTTCTTCAAAAAACTCAATCAAGTTTGTGAGACATGATTTCCCACACATAAAG
>NC_057729.1:49608400-49609746 GCF_004010195.1 Chiloscyllium plagiosum
GTAGTTGTCATGGGGGACTTCAACTATCCAAATGTTGACTGGGATTACTACAGTACGAGTACTATAGATGGGTCAGTTTTTGTCCAGTGTGTGCAGGAGGGATTCCTGACACAGTATGTAGACAGGCCTACGAGGGACGAAGCCACTTTAGATTTAGTACTGGGTAACGAGCCTGGCCAGGTGCTAGACTTGGAAGTAGGTGAGCACTTTGGAGACAGCGATCACAATTCTGTCAGGTTTACTTTACTGATGGAAAGGGATAGGTGTACTCCACCGAGCAAGAGTTACAGCTGGGGGAAGGGAAATTACGATGCAATTAGGAAAGATTTATGAAGTGTAGAATGGGGAAGGAATCTGCAGGGGATGAGCACATTAAAAATGTGGAGCTTATTCAAGGAAAAGCTTCTGTGTGTCCTAGATAAGTATGTACCTGTCAGGCAGGGAGGAAGATATAGAACGCATGAGCCATGGTTTACTAAGGAAGTGGAATCCCTGGTCAAGAAGAAGAAGAAGGCTTATGTTAGGGCAAAATGTGAAAACTCAGTTAGGGTGCTTGAGGGTTACAAGGAAGTCAGGAAAGACCTAAAAAGAGAACTCAGGAGAGCCAGAAGGAGACATGAGAAGTTGTTGGCGGATAGGATCAGGGTTAAGCCTAAGGCTTTCCATAGGTATGTCAGGAATAAAAGAATGACGAGAGTTAAATTAGGGCCAATCAAGGATAATAGTGGGAAGTTGTGTGTGGAGTCAGAGGAGATAGGGGAAGCACTAAATAAATATTTTTCGACAGTGTTCACTATAGAAAATGAAAATGTTGGTGAAGAAGATACAGAGATAATTGCATCTAGACTGGAAGAGATTGAGGTTAACAAGGAAGAGGTATTAGAAATACAGCAGACTGTGAAAATAGACAGGTCCCCTGGGCCGGATGGGATCTATCCTAAGATTCTCTGGGAAGCAAGGGAAGAGATTGCCGAGCCTTTGGCATTGATCTTCAAATCATCATTGTCGACAGGAATAGTGCCTGAGGACTGGAGGATAGCAAATGTGGTTCCCTTGCTCAAAAAGGGTAGTAGAGACAACCCTGGTCATTACAGACCAGTGAGTCTCACTTCAGTTGTTGGCAAAGTGTTCGAAAAGGTTATAAGAGATAGGATTTATAACCATCTAGAAAAGAATCATCTGATCAGGGACAGTCAGCACGGTTTTGTGAAGGGTAGGTCGTGCCTAACGAATCTTGTTGAGTTTTTTGACAAAGTGACCAAACAGGTATATGAGAGTAAACCGGTTGATGTGGTGTATATGGATTTCAGCAAGGCGTTCGATAAGGTTCCCCACAGTAGGCTATT
>NC_057729.1:49610240-49648070 GCF_004010195.1 Chiloscyllium plagiosum
GGAGAGCCTTTTTCCAAGTATGGGAATGGCAAACACAAGGGGACACAACTTTAAAGTGAGGGGAGATAGGTATAAGACAGATGTCAGAGGTAGTTTCTTTACTCAGAGAGTAGTAAGGGTATAGAATGCTTTGCCTGCAACGGTAGTAGATTCGCCAAGTTTAAGTGCATTTAAGTCGTCATTGGCTAGGCATATGGATGTACATGGAATAGTGTAGGTGGGATGGGCTTCAGATTAGTATGACAGGGCAGCGCAACATCGAGGGCCGAAGGGCCTGTACTGCGCTGTAATGTTCTATGTTTAGATTACTTACAGTGTGGGAACAGGCCCTTCGGCCCAACAAGTCCACACCGACCCACCGAAGCGCAACCCACCCAGACCCATTCTCCTACACTTACCCCTTCACCTAACACTATGGGCAATTGAGCATTGCCAATTCACCTGCACATTTTTGGATTGTAAGAGGAAACCCACACAGACACAGGGAGAATATGCAAACTCCACACAGTCAGTCACCTGAGGCGGTTGAACCCGGGTCTCTGGCGCTGTGAGGCAGCAGTGTTACCCACTGTGCCACCGTGCTGCCCACTATGTTCTATGTTCCAGGGTACACCTGATCAGGTCCTGGGGATTTATCCACTTTTATGCATTTCAAGACATCCAGCTCTTCCTCCTCTGTAGTATGGACATTTTTCAAGATGTCACCATCTATTTCCCTACATTCTACATCTTCCACGTCCTTTTCCACCGTAAATACTGATGCAAAATGCTCGTTTAGTATCTGCCCCATCTCCTGCGGCTCCACACAAAGGCCGTCTTGCTGATCTTTGAGGGGCCCGATTCTCTCCCTAGTTACCCTTTTGTCCTTAATCATCATCTGGTGAAAACTCGGCAATGTCAAACCCTCCATGATTAGTCGTCCTTTTTATGAGGGACGATGTGTGTTAGCATCTGTACAATAGAATTAGTGCCAAGTTTCATTTCAGGTAGAACTTGTGATTTAAAAAAAATTCTTTCAGGAATGGATTCACACGTATCTTACTGATTAATTGTATTCAGATGATGGGCATTAGCTATGGTTGATTTGAATCTGCATAGACACAGACTAATACTGCATGTTTTGGTTAGGAAGTCACAGCGTCATAGAGTCAAACAGCATAGAAGCAGAACCTTTGGTCCAACTTGTCTGTGCCCACCAGACATCCCAATCTGACCTAGTCCTATTTGCCAGCATTTGGCCCATATCCCTCTAAACCCTTCCTATCCAGATGCCTTTTAAATGTTATAATTGTACCAGTCTCCATCACCTCCTCTGGCAGCTCATTCCAAACACACCCCGCCCTCTGTGTGAAAAAATTGCCCTTTAGGTCCCTTTTAAATTTTTTCTCTCCCACCTTAAACCTATGTCGTCTAATTTTCAACTCCCCCATCCTAGGAAAAAGACCTTGGCTATTCACCCTATTCATGCCCCTCAGCCTCCAACGCTCCAGGGAAAAAAGCACCAGCCTATTCAGCCTCTCAGTGTAGCTAAAAACCCCTCATCCCCGTAATATCCTTGTAAATCTTTTCTGCATTCTCTTGAGTTTAACAACAATCTTTCTACAGTAGGGTGACCAGAATTGTTTGCAGTATTCTAAAAGGTCATCGCACCAATGTCCTGTGCAGCAGCAACATGATGTCCCACTCCTGTACTCAGTGTTCGAACCAATGAAGACAAGCATACCAAATGCCTTCTTCATCACCCTGTCTACCTGCAACTACACTTTCAAGGAACAATGCACCCGCACCCCTAGGTCTCTTTGTTTGGCAGCACTCTCCAGAGCCTTACCATTAACAGGATAAGTCCTGCCCTAGTCTGTCTTACCAAAATGCAACACTCACAATGATCAAAGTCCCATTGTACTCCGAGGTAATCTTCTTCACTGTCCACTACACTATCTGTTTTGGTATCATCTGCAAACTTACTAACCATGCCTCCTTTGTTCACATCCAAATAATTTATATTAATGATGAAAAGCTGTGTGCTGTATGCTTGTTCTACATAAATCTGTAAAGAAATATAAAAGTGTGTGAACATTGGCCCCAGTTCCATCTTTCATCAACTGGCTTTCACAAACAGGACATTACTGATGTCTTCACAACTTGCACAAGTGGCAAAAATGGTCAACAGAAAGGTCCAAAGGGAGGGAAGTAAAAAAAAAGGTTTGTTTTTATCTAATGCTTTTCCCACCCACCCACAGACTGTATCAAAGAGCTTTACAGCCATGTCAATATTTCTGAACAAATGTCACTGTTGTAGGAAATGTGGGAAAATTGGTAATCAACTTGCACAGATCAAACTGTGATCAGGACAAGATAACCTGTGTTTTGTGATGTTGATTGAGAGATGTGTATACATTGGCGGGATACCAGAGTCCTGAAGAAGGGTCAAGAGTCAAGCTTGAAATGTTAACTTTGTCTCCCTCTGCACAGAAGCTGCCTGACCTGCTGAGATTCCCAGCAGCGTCTTTTTTTATGAGAGTGATAACTTCCCCACTCTTTATCAAGTTTGTACTCTGGGATCTTTTACATCCTCCTATCTGGCAGATAGGGCTTCAGATTAATGTTTCATCACAAGTAACTTCACCAAAGACATAGAAGCTAAATGAAGACTTGCACTTATACAAAATCAAAACACTGCAGGCACTGGGAACCTGAAACTTAAACCAGAGGAAGTGGTGGAGGCTGGTACAATTGCAACTTTGAAGAGGTATTTGAATGGGTATATGAATAGGAAGAGTTTGGAGAGATTTGGACTGGGTGCTGGCAGGTGGGACTAGATTGGATTGGGATATCTGGTCGGCATGGACGGGTTGGACCGAAGGGTCTGTTTCCATGCTGTACATCTCTATGACCCTATGACCCTAAGTGCTGCAGGAACTGTCAAGCAGCATCTGTGGAGAGAAAAACAGAGTTAACATTTTGAGTCCAATATGATTCTTCTTTGGAAAGATTCTGTTGCTTCCCAACAGATGCTGCGTGACCTGCTGAATTTCTATAGCCATTTCTGTTTTTATGGCATTTATATGGTGCCCTTCGCAGGTGATTAAGAATTTTTGAAATGTGGTCACTATTATAATGTGGAAAATATTCCTGCCAATTTGCACACTGTGAACTCCCACAAACAGCAATGTGATATTAACCAGATAATCTATTGTTATAATGTGCATTGAAGAATAAATATTACCCAAAACACCAGAGAGAGACCTTGGAGTGTAGGTTCATAGCACCTTGAAAGTAGAGTCGCAGGTAGATAGGATAGTGATGAAAGCGTTTGGTATGCTTTCTTTTATTGATCAGAGTATTGAGTACAGGAGTTGGGAGGTCATGTTGCAGCTGTACAGGACAATGCTTCGACCACGTTTGGAATATTATGCGCAATTATGGTCTCTTTCCTGTCAGAAGGATGTTGTGAAACTTGAAAGGGTTCAAAAAAGATTTACAAGGATGTTGCCAGGGTTGGAGGGTTTGGGCTATAGGGAGAGGTTGAATGAGCTGGAGTTGTTTTCCCTGGAGTTTCAGAGGCTGAGGGGTGACCTTATAGAGGTTCATAAGATCATGAGGGGCACGGATAGAATAAATAGACAAAGTGTTTTGCCTGGGGGGGGAGGGAGTCCAGAATTTGAGGGCATAGGTTTAGGGTGAGAGGGGAAAGATATAAAAGAGACCTAAGGGGCAAATTTTCACGCAGAGAGTGGTACGTGTATGGAATGAGCTGCCAGAGGAAGTGGTGGAGGCTGGTACAATTGCAACATTTAAAAGGCATCAAAAGAGTATATGAATAGGAAGGGTTTGGCGGGATATGGGCCAGGTGCTGGCAGGTGGGACTAGATTGGGTTGGGATATCTGGTCGGCATGAACAGGTTGGACCAAAGGGTCTGTTTCCATGCTGTACATCTCTATGACTCTAGATAAGTACTACTCTTCTTTGAAATAGAGGCATAGAGGTTTACAACATCGAAACAGGCCCTTCAGCCCAACTTGCCCATGCCATCCAGTTTTCACAATTTAAGCCAGTCCCATTTCCCTGAGTTTGGTCCATATCTCTCCATACCTATCCCATCCAGTTTCCCATCTAAATGTTTCTTAAATGACAAAATTGTACTTGCTTTCCCCATTACTTCTGGCAGCCTGTTCCAGACACTCACTACCCTCTGTGTGAAAAATTGCCCCGTGGACCATTTTGTATCTCTCCCCTCTCACCTTAAACCTGTGCCCTCTAGTTTTAGACCCCCCTACCATGGTTATCTGTTGGTTATCTACCTTATCCATGCCTCTCATGAGACTTCTATGGGGTCACCCCCAGTCTCCTATACTCCAGGGAAAAATGTTCCAGCCTTTTCAACCTTTCCTTATAATTCAAACCTTCTAGTCCAGGTAGCATCCTGGTAACGATAGACTCCATAATGATCATCCTTTAGGCCATTTCATCCCATTCTACCAGTAACAGCCCAACAATCCGTTCTCCCCGTGTCTGCGTGGGTTTCCTCCGGGTGCTCCGGTTTCCTCCCACAGTCCAAAAGATGTGCAGGCCAGGTGAATTGGCCATGCTAAGTTGCCAGTAGTGTTAGGTAAAGGGGAATGGGTGGGTTGCGCTTCGGCGGGGCGGTGTGGACTTGTTGGGCCGAAGGGCCTGTTTCCACACTGTAAGTAATCTAATCTAATCTAACGCTTTTCTGCACTCCTTAGTGCCATCGCATTCTTTATGTCTATCTGAACTGACAGACAAGAGTTTTGATTTAACTGAAAGGCTGGTTACAGAGTACCACTGGGAATGGAATAGCTAATTGCAGAGAATAACTGGGAATGGAGTGTTATAGAGAATCCCTGCAATGTCATGGCATGTTACCAATCTGATGAAAGAAATGAAAGATGAGAGGGAAGAAAAAAGCTGCTGATGAAAAATAAAATTGCAACTAAGATTCTGCTTACAATGTCCAGTGTGGTGCAATAGTTATGCCCATCAACAGATTAATAATATGATTTTTATATTGCACCTTATTATATTAAAATGCTTCATAGAATTAATAATGCTTGTAGTATGGTGATGATAATATTGCTAAAAGAGTAACCTCCTCTAATGCATCCAACCTGAAAGAGGGAGCAATCATTTTGAAACTACAGTCATTAATGTGTGTGCTTGAATACAGTAATTGGTACATAGTAATATTGAAGCATTTGCACAGTGCCATAAAGGCCTGAAGTAGACATCAAATTCTCATGCCATTCCAATCTCGCAGATTAAGTTTCTCAGGGGAGGATGCTTTTTCTGCTTACTGGATAAATCAGAAGTGAATTAACCACTACGTAAATAAAATACTGCAGATGTTGGGAATCTGAAACACAAACTGAAAATGCTATATTTACTCAGTGGGTCTAAAACATTATCTGTGTTTGTCTCCATAAATGCCTGATATGTTGAGTATTGCCAGCATTTTCAGAAGGAGGGCTGGATGCACTATTGTTGCATATCTTCACCCTCCCCCCTGGATGCATATGGGATTGGTTATTATACTCCATCGTGGCCAGTCTGTGAAAATTTTGCTATTGTCCCAGAGAGCAAAAGGCTGCTCTCTCATTAGAGGGCATAACTGAAAGATCACATAAGGTTGAGAAGGCAAGGTCATCATGGTGACCTCTACTAGGTATAGGAATTAACCCATGCTATTGACAGCACTCTGTAATACAAGCTAGCTGTCCAGCCAACTGATCTAACCAATCCTAAGCCATAGCAGTGGTAGTAAGAACACCTCTAAAATATATTTAACATTACATTTGTAAGTACTTAGAAATAACGTCAGGAAATAAACGCCTATCTAGGAAAGAAAATACTCAAAAGGAGGCCCAGTTAATAGGATAGATTTTGCAAGTACTTCTTAAACTTGGAGAGAGTGGTGGAAAAATTAAGAACTTTTGAGAGAGAATAAGTCAGAGACAGCTGGAGGTGAATGAGGTGAAAGTAAGTGGGAAGATGAGAGAGCCAAAGCCAGAGGAATAGAGCAGTAAAGGAGAAGCTTGAGCAGAAAATATATTTCTATTCATAACAGAGCCCAGAATTAAGGGACAGAAATACTGAAGCGATAGAGGTGTTCAAAGTCGTTGAAAGAATTTGAGGGCTAACCAAAGTGGGAGCTGAAATCCCAAGTGAGGTCACAAGTGCAAATTTTGAGGTCTTGAGCTCTGAGGCAAATGTGGATATACAGCTAAGATGTACTAGCTGCTCCTGCTCTAACAAAGGCCCCTGCTCTCACAGCATCCCACTCCATTCTTACCAAGTGACGAATTTCAATCCTTGAGATGGGGTCACGGTGGGAAAAATTTTGCAAAGTGCTTATTTTATAGTGATTGATTAAGAATGCACTGTCTGGGAGGCAGATTCAAATTGGCTTAGTGGCAGGATACAGATGTTGGTGGCAGAAGTCTAATTTGTGTGACTGGAGGCTAGTGACCAGTGGTGTAATACAGGGATCAGTAGATTCCCGTATTGTTTATGATATATTTAAACAATGTCAATGAGAGTGTGGGGCTTAATAAATAAGCTTCCATATGAGATGAAGATGGTTGACAGTTATGAAAAAGAGTTTAGGTTACAGGAAGACATTGATGGGTTGGTCTGATGGGCAGATCAGTGGCAGATGGAATTCAACACAGGAAAATGTGAGCTAAAGTAGTTTGGAAGAAGTAACAAGTCAAGGGAGTGTTCAATGAATGGCAAGACCCTGGAAGTTTAGAGAAACAAAGGGATAAGGTGACAATGCAGGTAACTAGGGTAGTTAAGAAGTCATATGGAACACTTGCTTTTATCAGTCAAGGCATAGGTTATAAGAGTAGGGAAGTTGTGTTGGAGCTGTACAGAACTTTGGTTAGGCCACAACTGGAGTAGTACGTGCAGTTCTGGTCACCTCTTTATAGGAAGATTGTGATTGCACTGGAGGGTCATTAGGATGTTGTCTGGGATGCAGCATCTTAGTTATGAAGAGAGGGTGGATTAACTTGAGTTATTTTCTTTGGAGTGGAGAAGGTGAGGGGTGATAGAGATATATAAAACTATGATGGGCATGGTCAAGAGTGTGGTGCTGGAAAAGCACAGCAGGTCAGGCAGTATCCAAGGAGCAGGAGAATCAACATTTTGGGCATAAGCCCTTCATCAGGAATGAGGACAGGGGGCTGAGAGGTAAATGGGAAGGGGGTGGGTGGGGCTGGGGGGCAAGATAGCTGGGAATGCAATCGGTAGATGAAAGTGGGGGTGAAGATGTTAGGTCGGAGAGGAAGGTGGAGTAGATGAATGGGAAGATGATAGACAGGTCAAGAGGGTGGTTCCGCGTTTGAAGCTTGGGACTGGCATAAGGTGGGGGGAGAGGAAATGAGGAAACTGATGAAATCCACATTAATCCCATGTGGTTGCAGGGACCCAAAGCAGAAGATGAGACATTCTTCCTCCAGACGTTGGGTGGTTAGGGTTTGGCCATGGAGGAGGTGTAGGACCTGCATGTCCTTGGTGATGTGGGAGGGGGAGTTAAAGTGTTCAGCCATGGATTGGTGGGGTTGGTTGGTGCAGGTGTCCCAGTGATGGGCATGGACATTTGGACAGAAAGCAGCCATTCCCTTTAGTCAAAGGATCAATAACAGGAGGGGTGCACTTTTAAGGTGGAGGGCCGGAGGTTTAGAGGGGATTTGAGGAAGAGTCTTTTACCCAGAGGATGATGGGGCTCTGGAATGCTCTGCTTGGGAGGGTAGTTCAGGTGGGAAATCTCACAACCTTTTAAAAGTACTTGGATGAGCACTTGGAAATGCCATGAATTGAAGAAGGTTATAGTCCAACAGGTTTATTTGGAAATATAAACTTTTGGAGAACTGCTCCTTTGTCAGTGGGTTAGGATCATTGGACACAGAACTTATAGTAAAAAGATCAAAATGTCACACAATTTCCAAATAAACCTGTTGGACTATGATCTGGTGTTGTATGGTTTTTAACTTTAACCACCCCAGCCCAACACAGCTCATCCGCATCATGACATTGAAGGATAAAGGCCTAGAGCTGGAATGTGGGACTAGGACAGGCAGTGGTATATTTTTGGCTTTACAGACTTGATGGGTTGAAGGGTCTTCTCTTAGAATCCTCATAGAATCATAAAATCTCAACAGAGTGGAAACAGGCCATTTGGCCCAACAAGTCCACACGGACCCTCCGAAGAGTAACCCACCCAGACCCGTTCCCCTACGCTAATACCCTACATTTATCCCTGACTAATGCACTTAACCTAGTTTAAAAAAATCACACATCACCAAGTTATAGTCCAACAGGTTTAATTGGAAGC
Organism: Chiloscyllium plagiosum; assembly: GCF_004010195.1. Lineage (NCBI taxonomy): Eukaryota > Metazoa > Chordata > Chondrichthyes > Orectolobiformes > Hemiscylliidae > Chiloscyllium > Chiloscyllium plagiosum. The sequence goes on from NC_057729.1 coordinate 49,618,598, forward strand.
ACTAGCTTTCGGAGTGCTGCTCCTTCATCATGAGAATTGTAAGAGACTGAATTTATTGCAAAAGTTTACAGTGTGATGTAACTGACATTATATACTGAAAAGTACTTTGATTCTTTGTTAAATCTCTCATCTGTTAGAAGCCCACGTTAGTTTCACTCACTGTTATTGACTATAACCTGGTGTTGTGTGATTTTTAACTTTGCACACCCCAGTCCAACTCTGGCAACTCCAAATCAGCACTTAACCAACACATCCCTGAACACTATGTGTAATTCTATGTGAGACTATGGATATGGCCGACGGTTTTCCTGTGTCACAAACATCTTGTGAATCTGCTTAATTTGCCTCTTGCTATGTAAAATTTAAACCCTACAGTTGCAAACTTCTGATCACCCACAACACATGACACAAATCTAAGAGCTTTGTATTGGATAGCTCAATCTCAGAATCTGGTTATGTTCAGCCGAAGCGACGTGCAGCGCCTCGTTAGCGCAGTAGGCAGCGCGTCAGTCTCATAATCTGAAGGTCGTGAGTTCGATCCTCACACGGGGCACAATGTTTTACGGGGAGGAGCTGAAATTGTGGGATTAAGTCCGGAAGGGGACCGAAGGCTTAACCAAGAACCTGCTGCCCGCTGCAATACTCCCTGGAGTCATTGTATCCACCCCGTCTCCCCTTCGGCAGGTTGGTGTTTTCTTAAAATATGCGGAATTGTGAGATCCGCTGCCCTACTCTCTGGTTATTTTAATTTAGCGGATCATTTACCGGCCGCACCAAAAACTCCAGTCTCCAGTTTGTCCACCCCCCCACCCCACACCGTCGTATTTTAATGCTGACTTGGGGTAGCTTCACAACTGGGGTGGTTTCGTGCAAATGTCGACAAAGAGCGAGCAGCACGGAGTCGGGAATAACAACTGCGGAACTCAGAGACACAAGCACAATTTGCTGGAGAAACTCAGCAGGTGTGGCTGCATCAGTGGAGAGAAATCAGAGTTAAATGTTTCAGGTCCAGGGACGCTTCCTCAGAGGGTGCCATGGTCCTGCCGCATGATTATTTACTAGCACCTCCTTCCCCAGGACTTTTTACCCCTTTCCTGGGAACATCACTATTCCCCATCTCCATGACCCCACACTCTTGAAGGAAATGGACCTTCAAGCTCAGCGAGCAAACCTACATCCAAAATCCTCAACCTATTCACCCCACGCCTCCTCCTCCCCATTTCTCCCTTCCCTTGAAGCCCCCCTGTTTGTTGCACATTCCAAACCACTCTCTTTATGCCCCTTCCCCCCCACAGCCTTTCAGCTCCCCTTTCTATTGCCCTTCTTACTGTCCTCTATGCCCTCTCTAACTCTTGAGCTGTTGCAGCCCCAAATCCCTTAATCAGACTTCCCCAAAGTGTAGGATATGGTGCGGGCGCTGAGACCCAGCATCCTTCTTGCCTCTCCCCCCCCCCCCCAAATACCCTCTCCCCAGCGGCTAGTTGCCCTTTGCAGTGCTCCCGGAGAGAGGCAGAAAGTGGTCCAGGCGCTGGAGTAACTCGCAGGAACCAGCCGCTCTGAGTGCTGCCTCCCAGTCTCACTGGAACTGCTGCATTGATTATCCCAGAGCCTGGAACTGTTCGCTCGGTGTCACTTTCAGAGCCTCGTTAGCGCAGTAGGCAGCGCGTCAGTCTCATAATCTGAAGGTCGTGAGTTCGAGCCTCACACGGGGCACATTGCTGTTTTACTCACTGAGACCAGCCCCAATTAATTTTCACGGCAGCCAGCTGTTTTAATTCACAATGGATGCTCTAATTCCGAACCGTGTAAGGGTGTCGATCAGTGCATGATTTGGAGATGCCGGTGTTGGACTGGGGTATACAAAGTCAAAAATCACACAACACCAGGTTATAGTCCAACAGGTTTAATTGGAAGCGCTGCTCCTTCATCAGATGATTGTGGAGTACACAATTGTAAGACACAGGTGTCCTCCACATCCACCTGCTGAAGGAGCAGCGCTCCGAAAGCTAGTGCTTCCAATTCAACCTGTTGGACTATAACCTGGTGTTGTGTGATTTTTGACTTTGTGTTGTGTGATTTTTAAATCAGATGCAAGTAATCTACAATGGTTATTGCCAGTGTTTAACCAATTACAGGCCTCAGAGCAGAGGGGGTGAGTGATGATGGGGCATTGATTTGAAATGGGAGAAAGTGAGGACTGCAGATGCTGGAGATCAGAGTCCAGAGTGTGATGCTGGAAAAGCATAGCAGCATCTGAGGAGCAGGAGAATTGACGTTTCGGACTTAAGCCCTTCATCGGGAGTGAACCTGATGAAAGGCTTATGCCCAAAAAGTCGTTTGTCCAGCTCCTCAGATGCTGCCTGACCTGCTGTGCTTTTCCATTGATTTGAAATGAATGATACAAGGGTTAGACAGGAGATGAGGTTATCCCCCAAAGTGTCTGCATCCTGTCCAACAGCAGTATAAGTTCCCCTCCCCCAACTTACAAAGATGTTACCAGGCTAGGAGGGTTTAAGTGATAGGGAGAGGCTGAACAGGCTGAGGCTTTTTCCCTGGAGCATCGGAGGATGAGGGGTGACCTTATAGAGGTTTATAAAATCATGACGGGCATGGATAGGATAAATAAACAAAGTCTTTTTCCTGCAGTGGGGGAGTCCAGAACTAGAGAGCATAGGTTCAGGGTGAGGGAGTAAAGATATAAAAGGGACCTAAGGGGCAACTTTTTCACGCAGAGGGTGGTGCGTGTATGGAATGAGCTGCCAGAGGCTGGTACAATTACAGCATTTTATTAGATTACTTACACTGTGGAAACAGGCCCTTCGGCCCAACAAGTCCACACCAACCTTCCGAAGAACAACCCACCCAGACCCATCCCCCTACACCTAACACTATGGGCAATTTAGCTTGGCCAACTCAACAAACCTGCACATTTTTGGCTGTGGGAGGAAATAGGAGCACTCGGAGGAAACCCATGCAGACACAGGGAGAATGTGCAAACTCCACACAGACAGATGCCTGAGGTGGGAATTGAACCCGGGTCTTTGGCGCTGTGAGGCAGCAGTGCTAACCACTGTGCAGCTGGATATATGAATAGGATGAGTTTAGAGGGACATGGGCCAAGTGCTGGCAAGTGGAACTAGATTAGGTTAGGATATCTGGTTGGCATGGATGAGTTGGACCAAAGGATCTGTTTCCGTGCTGCATGTCGATTTTCCTGCTCCTCGGATGCTGCCTGAGTGATGCATTTCCAGGACCACTCTAATCTTGACTTTAGAGGGACATGGGCAAAATGCTGGCAAATGGGGCCAGATTAATTTAGAATATCTGGTCAGCGTGGATGAGTCGGACCAAGGGATCTGTTTCCATGCTGTAACACTCTAAGTGCTGGAAGACGGGATCAGCCTGTGTGATTTGGTTTTCAGAGTCGAGAATGTGGTGCTCTCAATAAATAAAACAATTGTAACCAAATTAAAATCTGAATTAAGATGGACAGCCCCTAACAGGCCCAGTGACAAAGTTCTAAATCACAAAGGAAAACTACAAAATTTAAATTTAAATGTTGTTTCGAAATGATGATGCACTCCAGTCCCCACAACAGGCCTGAAATATAATGACATGCTCCCTCTCCAACGACACCATTCCCCTAACTCTATGCACTGTTGTGAAATTCAATTTCTTTCAAGTGCCCCATCCAATGTTTTTCTGAAATTATTCATCGTCTGCTTCCACCACCCTCACAGGTAGTGAGTTTCCAGTCCTTTCCACTTGCATAAAAATGAAGCTCCTCTTCATATCCTCTGTGTGTCCCTAGTACACGAATAAGAAGGGTTAAAGGGATATGGGCCAAGTGTTGGCAAATGGGAGTGGATTAATTTAGGATATCTGGTAGGCATGGATGAGTTATCCCGAAGGGTCTGGTACCATGCTGTACAACTCTATGACTCTATTCCTTGTTATTTTTACCAACCTGTTCAGGCATGTTGCAACACACGTCTAAGGCAGATGGAATGAGAACCGTGATATCCTAGGCTAGAGATATGGATACTACCACTGAACCACAAGATGCTACTACACATTACACCATCAGCTTTTGGGAATAATATCTACCTTTTCCAAACCAATCAAAATCTCTTCACTTCGATCAAATCTTAAATCTCCTCTGCTTCATGCAGAAAAGTCTCAGCTCCACCAACCTAACTTGTAGCTAAGTTCCCGAATCCGTGTAATTGTTTTAATATAACCTTTGTGCACCCTCTCATTGAAAGAAAGGATTTCACAGACGTGCCGTGTAATCTTTATCAGAAAAAGCAATCACTCTAATGTGCTCTCAGGCATACAATGATCTAATCTCTGGGAGCTGATAGCATTATAAATCATTTGTTGTCTTCCTCTTTAGATGTTACTTTGATTGAATTATAGTGAGTGACTTGCTGCAAGTTTTATATATTCAATGAGAAGCCTTCATTTCATTATCTGATTTGCATCCCTCTCCTGAAATATAGTCATCATTTAAATTAACAAACCTTTTTGTTTTCCGTAATCTATTTACCATACCCATCTTTTCTTTGTTTGACCATAGTTTATGCTCTAACTTATCCTTACCATCCTTGAAAGATTGCTGAAAAGACCAAGAGATGAGGGAACAACATCTGTGAGCTCACTGACACAAGCTGGGGTTTAAAAACTGTCGGTCTTTCCTGTTATTCTGCTGAAGAACTAGTCTTCCCGAAAGCTGATTGCAGTAGGAGACCGTTATGGGCCTCAAGTTGTCACAATAAAATCACTGATACACAACTTCACTCATTAATGAGGATAAACTCTGGAACTGGAGGTTCAGCTCCAGTTCAATGGTTACCAGTCTTCTCAAATATTCTCCATTTGTCAGAACACTGCAACAAGCAGAGAAATCTTGGACTTCACCATCCACAAAGTCCATAAGACCAAAAGACATAGGAGCAGAAATTAGGCCATTCAGCCCATCAAGTTTGCTCCATTATTCAATCGTGGTTGATAAGTTTCTCAACCCCATTCTCCTGTTTTTTCCCTGTAGCCCTTGATCCCCTTGACACTCAGGAACCTATCTATCTCAATTTTAAATATACTCAATGACCTGGCCTCCACAGCCTTCTGTGGCAATGTATTCCATAGATTCACTACTCTCTAGCTAAAAATGTTTCTCCTTATCTCCGTTAGTAAAGGTCTTCCCTTTAATCTACAGCTATGCCCTCGGGTCCTAGACTCTCCTACCAATGGAAGCATCTTCCCAACTTCCACTCTGTTAAGGCCATTCAGTATTCTGTAAGTTTTCATTAGAGTCCCCTTCATCCTTCTAAATTGCATCAAGTATAAACCCAGAGTCATAAAACATTCCTCACATGTTAAGCTTTTCATTCTTGGGACATCCTCTGAACACACTCCAGGGCCAGTATATTCTTCCTGAGATATGGGGCCCAAAACTGCACACAATACTCCAAAGACCCTCAGAACCCCAACCCACCTTGTTTTCTATGAAGTCCCATCCCAGGTACAAATCCAGCTCCGTAACACTGATGAAACCTGGAAACTTGGGCAAGAAACACCTTCCCAAATAAACACCTCATCTTCAACCGATCACAACAACCAAGCTTCGGACTCCTTCTGAACACGTGGATGACCCTCAATAGAATATCATCTGGACATGGTCATCCTGACCTCAAATATTCCCTCAAAACCTCAGCTGCCTGCAACTGAGAAAGCCGGACCAAATCATGTATGATATAATAGTGTCTTAGCCCTTACTCTAGTTTGGGAGTGACTAGCTCGAGTTATCCTTACTCTCCAGCAGGTCATTGAACTGATTAAGGTACTTGACATTAAAACTGTGATTAGAGCTTCTCCTCCAAGGCCAATACAAAAGAGAAAGAGGAATCAAGGAATCTAGGGGGCAACTTTTTCACGCAGAGGGTGGTGCATGTATGGAACGAGCTGCCAGAGGAAGTGGTGGAGGCTGGTACAATTGCAACATTTAAAAGGCATCTCAATGGGTATATGAATAGGAAGAGTTTGGAGGGATATGGGCCGGGTGCTGGCAGGTGGGACTAGATTGGGTTGGGATATCTGGTCGGCCGAATTGGGTTGGGCTGAAGGGTCTGTTTCCATGCTGTACATCTCTATGACTCAATGACTCTAAGAATCCCTTCTGTGATAATTCCAACTCGGAGTCAAGACCTGCCAAAAAGTGTGACAAAATTTCAGATATTAACACAGAAATGATGGAAGTTAGAACAATATATGTCATAAGAGATAATGGATTCTTTGCTAGACAGGTACATGAGAGCCAAAGAGAAAGACTGAAAACCATCTTAATAAAGTCAGAAAGTGAAAATGAGAAAAAGAAGTCTAATATTAAAAAAATGAGAATTTCAATTGTAATAATTGAATCTTGAGAGAGAACCTGAGATGAGAGAAAAATTGGTCAGAGTTGAAAATCCTTGGAATGTTCTATCCCAAAAGAGTTTGTTTCATTCATTCATGAGATGTGGGTGGGCTTTTGCCTGAAACGTCGATTTTCCTGCTCCTCGGATGCTGCCTGACCTGCTGTGCTTTTCCAGCAGCACTCTAATCTAGACTCTGATATTCAGCATCTGCAGTCCTCACTTTTGCCTAGACCAACATCTATTGTCTAACCCTAATTGCACAGAGGGAGTTACGAGTCAACCATATTGACTGGACAGAGTGGATGTTGGGAAAATGTTTCCATTGGTAGGAGAGACTAGGACCCAAGGGCAGTCTTAGAGTAAAGGGAAGACCTTTTAGACTGAGACAAGGAGAAACTTCTTCAGCCAGAGAGTGGGGTTTCTATGGAATTCATTGCCACAGAATGTTGTGAAGGGCAGGTCATTGAGTATATTTAAGACAGAAATAGATAGGTTCTTGATTGTCAAGGGAATCAGAGTTACTGGGAGAAAAGAGAATGGGGTTGAGAAACTTATCAGCCATGATTGAATGGAGGAGCAGCTTCTATTTCCTACTCCAGAATGCATGGCCTGAAAATTTGGCAGAAGCAGCTTCAGTACTGTGCTTCTAAAGGAATCTGGCTATACACCCACAAAAAGGTCAGAAGTCAGGTTATAATCTAACAGGTTTATTTGAAATCATAAGCTCTCGAAGCTCTGCTCCTTCATCCTGACCTCGTCCACTCCAGACCAACATCAGCACTTCCATGTCACAAAAGGAAAATAAAACATGTCTGGGAGCAAGAGGATTGGGTGTAGTTGGAAAGTTCTTTAAAGAGCTAGTAGAAGCATTATAGACTGAATGACCTCCTCTGTTTCTGTAACAATCTACACAGCTGGTCGCTGTCTACCCAAGACTGCTCCTCTGTCCTCTTGTGTTTATGCTGCATCACTGGACGCACTTTGAGATTTCTACCTAGAGCTGTTATACAGATGTGTATGGACAAAGAAACGAGCATGGACCACTGAGCATCTTGAGGCTTTGATGGTACAATTTGAAAACGGCGTTCAATTCTTAAGAGGAGCTGCTTTTCAAAGGCAGACCCCAACTCTGCCAGATTGGATAGTTGCCAAAGATCAGACAGCACTGTTGGAAGAACAGAGAGTTCTCCGGCATACGGATCAATGTTCCTGCCTCCTCCTGCACCAAAGACAGGTTGACTAGTCAACTCTGGCAAATTGCATAAGTTTTGGAATCTTGCTATGCACATCACCTGTTGCAATAACGACCATGCATCGAAAGGTAGTCATCCGCTGTGAAATGCTTTTGCCCATTGTGAGGGGATGGAAATTTCTATTGCAGCCCTCTTTTTTTTGTGTTGATGTTTTCATGGGACATAGGCATCGCTGTCTGGGCCTGCATTTATTACCCAATCCCCGTTAGCCTTGAGGTTCCTGACATTCATTTCAGTAAAGGATTGAGGGAGGGAGGTAGGGAGGGGGATCTGGTAAACAATCTTGTTCTGTGTCTCTCAGGATGACACAGATATTTACCTGACATCCTCGGTGCTTCTCATTCTCCGGAGAAAGAAAACCCTTTGGAACGCCATGAAAAAAGTCAAACTTTATTTCCCATTATTTCATAAATAAAAGTTCCTTTAGATCATAAGATGTGCACATTAGGAATTGTCTGTAAACACTTGACCTAATACCGCCAGTTTCCAGCTAAAATGCTGGTGGGGGCAGCTCAGTACTGGAGCACTTTTGTTATTTGTCCTCTTATTTGTGTTCTTCCCACGTTGGGTGGTCTGCCTTTTCTGGCTGTACCAAGGGGTTTGCTGTGAAGCACCAGCTGCATACAGCCCCATCTTGGCGTACTGCGTGGCGTGGAAGTCTTGCATGAGCCCCTCGACTTCCCACCGTTCCTCTTTGTGTTGGCTGCAGCAGTGCAAGGCCGCGGGGTCAATGGGATGAGCCTCCGTGTTGAATAGGTAACCGCCAGCACCCAGTACGCATTCGCCGTAAGGAGTGGTGACGGTGTGGAAGGTGGCGCCGTCGTTGTGCAGGAAGTTGTCAGGGTCAAAGAGCAGGTAGAGGTACTTCACCGTTTCCGCCAGGAAGAATGACTCCATGCGATTGTCCAGCTTGTGGTCTCGCAGGTCCCGCACCTAAACAGCAAGGAAACAGCAACAGCTGATCAGTGAATCCATCAGCAGGCGCTCCAACACTGGTTTACATTGATTTATTATTGTCACATGTACCAAAATACAGTGAAAAGTATTGTTTTGTGTGCTAACCGAACAAATTATACCATATATATGCACTTCAGGGTAATAGAACAGATAGCAGAGAAGAGTGTTATAGCTACAAGAAGGTGCAGAGAAAGGTCAACTCTAACATAGGAGATGTTTGGTCATAAATCTGATAATGGCGGGGAAGAAGCTGTTCTTGAATTTGTTGGTACATATTTTCAAAGTTTTGAACCATTTGCCCAACGGAAGACGGTGGAAGAGAGTCTAAACGGGGTGGGAGGGGTCTTTTGATTATGTTGGCTGCTTTCCCAAGGCAGCGGGAAGTGCAGACTGAATCCCACAACATTATAAAGGTACAGTCTCAGCACAATGACCAATGTGTAAATATACAGAATAGTCTCTAACACCAACCTAGGTTATGTGGATTGAAACAACAAGGTTAAGAGGTGATTCAATAGAGACTCGAAACATATGAGATCCTGAAGGAGGGGCGTGACAGGGTAGATGAGAGGTTTCTTTTAACCCTTTGTGGTAGAGTCTAGGAACAGTGGGTATAAACTCATCATTTACGACTGAAATGAGGAGGAATTTTTTTTTTTGCTCAGAGTAGTGTTGCTATGCAGTTCTTTAATGCCATGGGCAGTTGAGGCTGGGTTGTTCAGTACGCTGAGATAGATTGTTTTTAATCAGTGAGGGAATGAAGGGCAAAGACAGGAAAGTGCAGCTCAGGGTTATCAGATCAGCCGTGATCTCCTTGAAAGGCAGAGAAGACTTGACTGTCTGAATGGCCAATTCCTGATCCTCTGTCTTACAGTCTCAGAAGTGTTTAAAATCATGAGTGGTGTAGAGTGTGTGGAGAAAGGGAAAAGGTTCCCATTGGCAGATGAATCCACTATTAAAGGGCACTGATTTAAGGTAACTATCAGAAGAATCAAAAGGCAAACTAAGTGAAAACCTTTTGAATGCAGCAAGTGGTCAGACTCTGGAATATACTGCCTGAGAGTACAGTGGGAGGCAGGATTAATTGTGGCTTTCTGAAAGGAATCAGCCAATTGTCTGAAGAGAACAAATGAGCAGCACTACAGGAAAAGGTGGGGAATAGTACGAGGCGAGTTGCTCTTGCAAAAAGTGAGCATAGACATGACTAATCACATGGCTGCCTCCTTCTGCTACATAACCATTCTACAATTCTGTGCAGAGCCCCACAATGTACCTCGGTAGGCATGCATTATGGAATTATGGGCTCATTGCAGCCAATTTTGATCCTGTGCTTTCCCCGCAATGTGGATTTGCTGTTGGAAGCAAATTGACTGGAATTAAGGGTCTGACTGTGAGGAAAAGCAGTAAGTTTCCTACAGTGACTACGAGACCGAAAAGGATGTTACCATAAAGCGCTCCGGGATGCCTCCACCCCATTATTCACTCAATCCAGATTTGTACGTTGCAGTGGAGTTTATGTGAACAAATTGAGTGATGAGGGATCATGGCTGAGTGTAACTGCTGAGCATTCACAGATTCAGCACTTACTGTGGCGAAACCGCAATCCACACGGCTGATCTTCTCAATGGCCTCGATGACATCCCTGCCCATCTCCAGCAGAGTGGGATCTCCAGTTGCTCGATATAGATACATAGCGCTCTCCACCAGCTCTGTAACAACAAACCAGCCCCTTTAATGATGTGTGAGCTCCGAGTGGCAAAAGAAAATCCACTCCCTTTGGTTACTACACAGGAATGGAGAAGACTCCAAAAGCCAGGTGTACGGTTACACTTATTATTTTTATTACAATGCTTGAATCTCCAAACTGTACAGCCCCCAAGGTTGAATTTCTGGCAGTTCCCCGGTCCTCTCCCACCTCCACGGTCCCACTCCAACAGTCTACATTCCTGGCCCCTCCTCACCTCCAGAGATCCCAGACCACTCCTATCTCCCAGGTGCTCAGGCCACTCCCAGCTGCCAGGTCCCCTTTCTTACCTCCTGGATCCCCAGACCACTCCAACCTTCCAAGACCCCAGACAAATCCCGCCTCCTGGGTCCCTGGATCATTCCCGCCTCCCAGGATCCCACAGTCACTCCCAATTCCTGAGACACAGGACCCCACGTCCATCTCCCAAGACCCCAGCTCCCATCCACTTCCTGGGTCATCTTCAGAGAGACGGGATTGGGTATCAATTGAGCTGACTGTGAACCTAAAGGAGTGGCTCCTGCCAGGTTTAATGCAGTGGATAGCAGCCATGGGCTACTCGATAGAAGGGATTCTCCCTTTGCCCCACCCACATTAGGTAGCCTTGCTGCTGAATCTATTCTGATTAAAAAGAGTTTAAGTAATCAGAGGTGGCACTTCCTCTTAGGAGCAGCCCCTCTCTTACGGACTGCTGCCGCTCTTGAACTGTAAGGCCTTAAACTTGACCTTCTAGCTTTCTCCATCACAGTAGCAAGTGCAGGAGAGAGCAAAGTTTCAAAAATCATTGCGAGACGTGCCTCAAGCTTCCTTCCCCCAGTGTTTAATGATTGAATTAGTTCTCCATTTTTATACTTGTATGTCATCCTGACTAGGAAATGCAGACACAATTCCCTCACTGTCACTTTCCTAAAACTGTTTCTAGCAGCTCAGTGAGGGCTGGGGCAATTCAGTTTCTCAGGGACAATTAGGAATGGCAAGAAATTCTGGCTTTGTCTACAATGCCCATATCCCATGCACAAGTAGTTTAAAACAATAAACAACTTTCAATCTTATGAAGACTTCATGCAACATCCTCTCTACAACATAAGTTAGTTGATTCCAGTCAGACAGAGTGGGAAGGTGGCTCAGGTAACACATCAAGTCAGACCCCATCTACCACCTCTGAGAAAAAGAACAGGAAATGACATCACCAACCAACCAAAGAAACCCAAACATATAAATAGAAAGCAGGAATTATCAATAGTGTTTCGCTAGGAGGCCCACTGAAGATGTTTCCTAGTGGAGTGACGAAACGTCTGGAAATGAACCTTCCAGCTCAGCAAGCAAACCTACATCCAGGTGGCACAGTGGTTAGCACTGCTGCCTCATAGTGCCTGGGAACTGGGTTTGAATCCATCTTCAGGCAACTGTCCATGTGGAGTTCAGACAGTTTCCTCATATGTGTTTCCTCCAACAGTCCAAAGATATGCAGGTTAGGTGGCTTGACCATTGCTCATTTGCCCATATTGCCCAGGTTAGATGGATAAGCAATGGGAAAAGCAGATTTATAGGAGAGTCTGGGTAGGATGCTCTTCTGAGGGATGGTGTGGACTTGATGGGCCAAATGGCCTGCTTCCACACTGAATACGCTCATCTGGGATTGATCTTTATTGGAAGATGGGTGCTTAGAGAGAAAAAAAAGGGGACTTGTCTATCAAGTTCAACTGTGATTCCCCCACAGTTAAATATCCCAAGGAAATCCATCATAGCTTGTTTTGCAAAGAAAAAATGAAGTCGTCAAAATAAGTTTTTTTAGTTCTGTACTTTGTTCACAGCATCACACAAACTCTTAAACAGCTTCTTCCCTTTTTTGTTTTGAGAACTACTCCATGGGATATAGGTATTGGTGGCCCTTTGAACGGAGTGCTTTGCTGATTTGGGGGCAGTTAAGAGTCAACCACATTTCAATGGGTCTGGAGTCACATATAGGTCAGACCAGATAGAAATGGCACATTTCCTTCCCTAAAATACAAGTGAACCAGATGTTTTTCATACAACAATTGACTATCGTTTCATGGTCACTATTATTAAAGACTAGTCTCTCTGGGTTAGTAGTGTCATTACCATTGCTTCACCATATCCCCTTTCACGGCCCAGTGAGTTTAGCCAATGGATCCCTGTCACTTGAAGTTGAATAAGCTGGGAGCATCCATTAGCTTGCAATAATTTGGTATCATTATGCCTTCCTTTCAGACAGGAGCCAACCAGAATTGTTGGTTGATATAAAATCCTTCCAATGTAGAAGCAGGCAATTCAGCCTATTGATTGCACACTGACCCTCTGAACAGCATCCCATGCAGAACCACTCCTTATCCTATCCCTGAATTTCTAATGACTAGCCCATCTAGCCTGCACACCCCTGGATACTATGGGCAATTTAGCAAGGGGAGATGTGCAAACTCCATACAAACAGTCACCCAAGGCTGGAACAGAACATGGGCCCTTTGGACTGTGAGGTAGAAGTGCTAACCACTAAGCCACCATTCCCTCACCCCATTACAGATATCCAGAGGCTCTTGGTGTATATACCCTAGGTTACTACAGGAAGCGAGGGAAGAGATTGCTGCGCCTTTGGCGATGATCTTTTCGTCCTCACTGTCCTTTGCAGAACTGCCAGATGATTGGAGGGTGGTAGATGTTATTCCCTTGTTCAAGAAAATAAGAAGATAGGGTTTAGCTGCACTGCCCCTCGCAGTTAAATAGCTCCATACTCAAGTTTCTACACAAATGATGGTCATTCAGTAAAAATATCAGGTGATATCTTAAATGCACAGAATCAATGTCTTTGAACTGGTGGGGAAAAGTTGGCAAGAAACCATATTTTGCATCCACAACAAACTTATGAAAAGGGAACATCAGTAATGGTTGTCCCAGATTAACTGCTCATTCATCTTATTTATAGTTGGCGAGACAATATTTGTTGCATTTATCTGCATCAAAAACAATTGCTACACTTGGTTGTGACAAAAGGATGTGAAAGGGTGCTAGTAAAATGAAAGCCTTCTTTCTTCACCTGGTCGCAGTGGATAACCCTCTCGCTTGTCCACAGTTGAACCCTGAGGGATACTGTAGAACTCAGGGAGGCCGCCATATTGCTTCCAGACCTGGTAGTAGTTGTGAAATGTTTTCATGGCGTTGTTAATGTCACCAATGAGGCTCTACAAACAAGAGAATGAATCACATCAACTAAAAGGGAACAAACCTCTGGTTTGAGACAGACGAGTTTTAAAACAAATCTTAATTTCTTCACAGTGATAATATACAGTAAACCAAAACACACAGATTAATAGCCATTGGGACTAACAAGTTGGTCCCTGTTGACAAATTAATCCTTGGTATACTACCTTCAATCAATTATTTCACATCTGGGCAGCAATATTTTGCATTTATATAGCGTCTTTAATGTAGTAAAATGATCCCCCACAGTAATTAACAGGAGGAAACATTGAAACTGTTAAATGAGAAGACTCAAAATTATGAGGGGACTACACAGAGCAGATAGGGAGAAATTGTTTCCATTGGTGGAAGGATGGGGAGCCAGAGAACACTAGAAGATGATTGGCTGATGTTGCCTTGAGGAAAGCTTCCTTGATACAGTGAGGGACTGGGACCTGAGCAGATGGCACAGGCTGATGCAGTCACGGACATCAAATGGCACAGGAGTGGGGGGGGGCACGAAGTGAGTCACTCTTGCAAAGGGCCAGCACAGGCTGAACGGCCTCCTTCTTTGCTGAGTCCATTTGGTGTAGGACCGGAGTCCATTGGTCAAAGAGGCAGGTGAGAGAGGTGGAAAGGTTTAGGAAGTGAATTCTACAGCAGGGAAGCACCTGGGTAATTTAATGTAGGTGCTCAAAATTACAAAGTGCTCTGACATAGAAAAGAGGGAGAGACTGGCATCACTCCCTACACAGGAAATACGGACTAACAACAGTTGAAGGAGGAAAGGAAATTAGGGTGGGAGTTGGAGCAATAGATCAGGGGTAAAAGGGGATAACCATCTATATATATTTTTAAAAACCAGCAAATTATGAAGAGGAATGGACAGAAGAGATGTTTGAAGCCAAGCGAACTGTAATTTTCAGAAGGAAATTTATACACACATATATTTGGAAAAGAAAAAATGCAGGGCTCTGGGAAAATAGCATAGGAGTAAAACTAATTAGGTACTTCATTCAAAAACCAGGGTCTCATAATGGGCTGAATGGCCTCTTCCTGTGATGTTGAATTCTGTGATTATTGAATTCTTGTCTTTCAGAAACGTACAAATTAGGAGCAGAAGCAGGCCATTCAGCCCTTTGGCCTGTTCTGCTATTCAATAAGATCACGTCTGATGTAATTTTTCCACATTCCCATGTATCCCCAATAGTTTCACCCCTTTGCTTATCAAGAATCGATCAATACCCCCTCCACAAATTAAGACTTATGACCCTCTGTGAGAGAGCAAATCTCCTCATTGATATCTTAAATGGCCAACCTCCTCCTCTTAAACTGTCACCACCTCCCCGCCCGCTCTACGATTAAACTTTCTTACATTGTCATTTCAAAACAACTTCATCAAAAGCCAAGTCTTTACCACAATGAACAAGAACACAGAACAGTACACCACAGTACAGGCCCTTCGGCCCTCGATGTTGTGCCGACCTTTTATCCCATGCCTCCTTACTTTCTGAATGAGCTTACTATGGGGAACCTCATCAAACATCTTGCTAAAATCCATGTTCACCACATCCACCTTCATTAATTTGTTTTGTCATATCCTCAAAGAATTCAATGAGGTTTGTGAGGCATGATCTGCCTCTCACAAAGTCATGCTGACTACCTCTAAACAAACTATGGTTTTCCAAATAATAATAAATCCAGTCTTCTCCAATACTTTATCCATCACAGACATGAGATTGACTGATACATAATTCCCTGGATTATCCCTATTCCCTTTCTTGAACAAGAGAATAACATCTGCCACCCTCCAATCATCTTACACTACTCCAGTGGACAGTGAGGACACAAAGATCATCGCCAAAGGCGCAGCAATCGCTTCCCTCACTTCCTATAGTAACCTTGGGTATATCCTGTCTGGCCCGGGGGATATACCTATCCTTCTGATTTTCAAAATTTCCAACACATCCTCCTCCTTAACATCAACCTGTTTGAGGGCATCAGTCTGTTTCACATTGTCCTCAGAAACGTCAAGGTCCCTCTCACTTGTGATTACTGAAGCAAAGTATTCATTAAGAATCTCCCATACCTCCTCCGATTCCAGGCACAAGTTCCCTCCACTACCCCTGAATGGCCCTCCCCTCACTCTGGCCATCCTCTTGTTCCTCACATAAGTCATGCAGTGAAAATTTTACATTCCTCACTTGAAAACAAAGCCCTTCGAAAAACCAGCAGGTACCTAGGAACTTCTGGATGCTAAACTGCTGTCCATTCAACACATGCTCTAACAAAGAGTCATTTTTTTGTTTCCAGTAAAGATTCCAGCATTTGCAATAACTCGTTTCCACATTGTCCATATATTTGCCTTCTACCATCTTGGTAGATGCGTATTAGATTAGATTACATTACAGTGTGGAAACAGGCCCTTCGGCCCAACAAGTCCACACCGACCCGCCGAAGCGCAACCCACCCATACCCCTACATTTACCCCTTACCTAACACTGTGGGCAATTTAGCATGGCCAATTCACCTGACCTGCACATCTTTGGACTGTGGGGGGGAAACCGGAGCACCCGGAGGAAACCCACGCAGACACGGGGAGAACGTGCAAACTCCACACAGTCGCCCAGGGCGGGAATTGAACCCGGGTCTCTGGCGCTGTGAGGCAGCAGTGCTAACCACTGTGCCACCGTGCTGTAACAATAATGGAGTTAAGTCACAGAGTCATACAGCACGGAAACAGACCCTTCGGTCCAACCCGTCCATGCCGACTCGATATTCCAACCCAATCTAGTCCCACCTGCCAACACCCGCCCCATATACCTCCAAACCCTTCCCATTCATATATCCATCCAAATGCCTTTTAAATGTTGCAATTGTACCAGCCTCCACCACTTCCTCTGGCAGCGCATTCATACACATACGACCCTCTGTGTGAAAAAAATCATCATAAGCTTTGTTTATAAATACAAGTTAATTTTTAATCTGTCTTGCTTTCCCTTGTCTATGGGACATGGCATCGCTGGCCAGACCAGCCCATTCCTAACTGCCCTTGAGAAGGTGATGGTGATGATGAGCTGCCACATGAATCGCTGTGTGTTGCAGGGACCCACAATGCTGTTAAGGGTTGGAGTTCCAAGATTTTGACCCAGTTGGCAATGAAGGAATGATGGTCAGGATGGTATGGAGGAGAACTTGTGAGTGGCTACTGTTCCCCAACATCTGCCCCACTGTCCTTCTAGGTGGGTTGTTGATTTCCAAGATGCTGTTGCAGAAACCTTGCGGAGTTGCTGTTGTACATTGTGTAGACAGCAAACACTGGCTCCACTTGGCGGTGGAGGGAATACAGGTTTAAGGTGATGGAGAGGGTGACAAACAAGCGGGCTGCTTTTTCCTGAATGGCGTTGAGATTCATGAGTGGTGTCCTCATCCGGGCAAACGGGGACTATTCTATCACACTCCTGACCTGTGCCTTGTAGACGGTGGATAGGCTTTGGGGAGTCAGGAGTTGAGTTACTGCCACAGAATGCCACAGATCTGCTCTTGTTGGTTTCACATTGCTACAGCTCCAGCCTGGGAGGTGGTGTGGGTGCATGAACCCTTTCCCAGTCTGGAGAACCCTGATCTCAGCTTCATTGTTGTGAGGATGATTCAAGTCCTCTGAGGAGGCTCGAACATAAATATCCAGGCTAGCACTTCAGTTCAGTGCAATATGAGGGAACACTGTACTGTCAGAGGTGCTGTTTTACGAAGCAAGTTTAAAATGAGGCCCATTCTGCCATCTCGCATTGACATACAAGACCCCATGGCATTGTTTCAAACAGACGAGCAGTTAATCCCATCGCTCCGGTTGATATTAATCCCTTAGTCAACATTGCTAGAAACAAAATTATCTGGTCGCTATCGCACTGCTGTTTGTCAGAGCTGACCGCACTCTAGGAACATATGGAGGTAACAAAAGGCACTATATAAATGCAAGTCTTTCTTTTATCAGAGCTGAGCCCAGCCCCAGCCATTAGGAATCTATCCACCTTAGCAACATCCCTCAATTTCCAGCACTTCTGTTAAATCTCCTCTTGACTTTCTTTATGCAAAGGAGAGCG
The DNA here is from genome assembly GCF_004010195.1 of Chiloscyllium plagiosum. Lineage (NCBI taxonomy): Eukaryota > Metazoa > Chordata > Chondrichthyes > Orectolobiformes > Hemiscylliidae > Chiloscyllium > Chiloscyllium plagiosum. The sequence continues at coordinate 49,636,266 of NC_057729.1, forward strand.
ATTCCAACTTCCCTAATCTCTCTTCAAAAGCCTTGTTCTGTTTGGATTGATGTGGAAGTGCTGGCGTTGGATTGGAGTGGACAAAGTTAAAAATCACCCAACACCAGGTTATAGTCCAACAAGTTTATTTGGAAGCACTAGCTTTCGGAGCACTGCTCCTTCATCACAACCACCTGATGAAGGAGCAGCGCTCTGAAAGGCAGTACTTCCACATAAATCTGTTGGACTATAACCTGGTGTTGTGTGATTTGTAACTGTCTGGATTGGACTAGCAATAACTACAGATCCAACATCCTTACCAAGCCTTAGCTAGTAGAAGTGCATTTTGCAGCGAAAACGCAACTGACTTCAAAGTTGATAGGAAAGAAAGAGTCATAAATGCCCAGGAGAAGGAGAAGAGGATTAGATATGATGCAGAGCTGGGCTGAGGAGTGGCAGATGGAGTTCAACCCTGCCAAGTGTGAGGTTGTCCATTTTGGAAAGACAAATAAGAATGCGGAATACAGGGTTAGCGGTAGGGTTCTTAGTGAGGCGGAGGAACAGAGGAATCTTGGGGTCTATGTTCATAGGTCCTTGAAAGTTGCCACTCAGGTGGATAGGGCTTGTAAGAAGGCCTATGGTGTATTAGCGTTCATTAGACAAGGGGACATAAATTTAAGGTGAAAGGTGGAAGGTATAGGGGGGATGTCAGGGGTGGGTTCTTTACCCAGAGAGTGGTGTGGGCATGGAATGCGCTGCCTGTGGGAGTGGTAGAGTCAGAATCTTTGGTGACCTTTAAGCGGCAATTGGATAGGTACATGGAGGGTGCTTAAGCTAGGACAAATGTTCAGCATAACATCGTGGGCCGAAGGGCCTGTTCTGTGCTGTATTGTTCTATGTTCTATATTCTAAGACCATTTGGCTTACTGGGTCTATGCTGTCTCTCTTTAGTCAGTCCAATTAGTCAGTCAGTCTCATTTTTCCAGTCTATCCCTGTAGTTTTACTTCTCCAATGTGCCCACCAATTTCCTTTTGAAATCCTTCATTGTCACTGCTTCCATCACCCTGGTAAGACAGAAAGTTCCAGGTGATTGAAACTCACTGTGTAAGATCGTTCTTCCTCCTATACCTCCAAGATTTCTTGCAGAAGACTTTAAACTTATGGTCTCACATGATCACTAATGGGAACAGCCATTCAGTGTCTAGCCTACCTAAACATCAATATTGTACACCTCTAATAGTCTCCCCATAACTTCCTTTTGGCCTGGTACAGCCACAGTCTCTCCAAGCTCGTTCCCAATTCCCGGTGACATTCAGACAGATTTCCCCTCCGCCTTTTCGCCCCCTTCCCTCAGCGTGGTGACTAGAATTGGAAACACAATCACAAAAGATAACAGAAGACAAGAGAACTGAGCTCAACTTGATAGCCCAGTGATTCTGACCTGGAGTCCTGGCCAGAAAGCTTCCAGAGACTGGAAAACAGGCATGGAGATGGTACCTTTGTACATCTGAACCCACACATACCAGTCATCAAACTTTGTGTAATTCTTAATAGCTTTTTCATAGTCTAGAAGAGAAAAAGAAATAAATTATAGGAAGGAACTAATTTGAGTTTTTTTTTAAAACAAAGAGGAAGAAATACGGAAAAAAAACAGAGTCATCTGATTTCCATGACCACTGTTATTTATCACAAAGAATGACAGTCACTTATTTACTGGCTGCGTTGACAGATTACAGTTCAGTCCAGAACACTGTGTCCCACCAGCAATCGCTCTCTAAATGTTCCAACGTATGTCAGGAAAATTTTGAAAGTACACATTGTACGAGTGCCCACTTCTGAAAGGGGTTCAATCTCTTCTGGGAAGCCAACTGTTTATACTGGATATGATCCATTTTCAATCTAGTGTTCAACCGGTCTGATTTCACAAGTTAACCGGATGATAATATCACATTGAACATGCATGTGCGTGTTACTCAAAAGGAAATCGTTTACACAGTGAGCATGATAATACTCAGTGGAATGTCTGAAATGAGATACACCATAAGAAGCACATTTTTTTTTAATCACAGGAGAGATCCTAGAGGGCTGGAAAATAGTCAGAGTTGTTCCTTGTTTAAGAAGGACCGCAGAGATAATCCAGGAAATTACAGACCGGTGAGTCTTATGCAGGGAAATTACAGGAGAAGATTGTCAGGAATTTTGGGAAAAAATGCACTTATTAGAGATAGGCAGCTTGGCTTTGTGCAGATCAGGTTGTGATTCACAAACTTGATCGAGTTTGACAAAGATGATTGATGAGGGCAAAGCTGTAGATGTTGGTTTTTGATTTTCACAAGGCCTTTAACAAGGTCCCCCATGGCAGGCTTATGCCGTAGGTGAAGTCACATGGGATCTGCAGTAAGATGGATACAGAACTGGCTTAGTCATAGAAACAGAGTAGTAGTGGAAGGATGTTTTTCTGGCTGGATCTGTGACCAGTAACGTTGTGCTGGGATTAGTGCTGGGACCCCTGTTGTTTGTCAGAAACATGAATGATTCAGAAGAGAACGTAGGTGGCCTGATTAGTAAGTTTGCGGACAACACAAAAATTATGGGAGGGGCAGATAGTGAGGAGTATGGTCACAGGATACAGCAGGATATAGATAGGATGGAGATTTATGTGGACACATGGTAGATGGAGTATAAACTGGACAAATGCAAGGTTGTTGCATTTTGGGAGATCTAATGCAGGAGGGAAATGTACAGCAAATGGCAGGACCCTTAGTAGCATCAACAAACAGGGACCTAAGGAAACATGTCCACAGTTTCCTGAAAGTCGCACACAAGCGGATAAGGTGGTCAAGAAATCATATGGCATGCTTGTCTTCATGGGTCAAGGGCATAGACTATAAAAATTGGCAAGTCTTGAACTTTAGTTAGACCACATTTGGAATATGGTGTATAGTTCTGGTCACCACACAAGAAGTAGGATGTGGAGTTTTTGGAGAGGGTACACAAACACAATTTACTGGGTTTGGAAGATACTAGTGAGGAGGAGTCATTGGACAAACTTGATTTGTTTTCACTTGAACACTAAGGATGAGAAGCGACCTGAAAGAAGTTTACAAAATTATGAGAGGCATAGATAGAACAGATGGTTGGAGTCGTTTGCCTGCGGGGGGGGTGTGAATATCAATTACTTTGGAGGGGGGGGGGAATATCAATTACTTGGGGGCATAGTTAAAAGGGGTAAGTTTAAAGGTGATATGAGAGGCAGGTTTTTTTCCCAATATGCTGCCAGAGGAGGTGGTGAAGGCAGATACACTAGCAATGTTTAAGAGGCATATAGACAGGTATATGAAAAGGCAGGAATAGAGGGATCTGGACCACATAAACGTAAACAGGTTTAGTTTAGAAAATCATTGTGTGTCGGTGAAGTCTGGGTGGGCCTGTATTGTCTGTTAAGAGCAGCTATGGAACCCCTGAAGAAAATGTGCATTTAATCAATTAACAGAAATGAAAAAAAGGCATTGAAGAAATTAATCTTTTGCATCAATTCCAAAAGAGTTGGCCTGAAACCTTCTGTTGGCACCCCGAGACGAGCTCACACAAATTTTCTGAAATCCCCTGTGAAGAACAGGCAGAGTGGGTCCACACCTGTCAATGTGGTTCAAAGGCACCCAATATTGGTTTAAGTGAGACTTTGTCTTTTTAAGCATTTAATAACCATTGTCTTTTCACATTTAATAAAAAGCTTTTCCTACATTAAGCTGACCGCAACATTCTTAACAATGGCGCTATCACTATTGATGTAGCAGACATTTTTCATTCCCCACCCCCAACTCCAGGACTGTGCAGATGAAATAGCCTTCACAATGGAAATGTTCCTGCTCTACATAACTATTGGAAGAACTGCAGCAGAGGCAAGAGGCTAGGAGAGTGCTGAGAAACCTTTACCATTACTCCTGCTCTCAGGAATGCACCTCCACTCACTTTACAGCAGTGCAACGGAGATCAGCTGGAAATTTTGATGCAAGTTTCCTCCTGGCTAGATCGGTGCAGAGACCAGCCAACCTAAATTTCAACGCAAACTCTGCGATCCAGGGAATTCCGGTCCACGTTTTCATCCACAAGGTGAAATCACATTGTTAATCACATTCCACCTTCTGAACAAAACACATTCAAATTCAGTCTGGACCCCTTTCTTTCTTCTTTTGCAAATGGGCAGATCTCTATAATCTAAGTCAAATCAGTGCAAATGAAAAATAAAATGCAATCCACTGTCTGATCAAGCTTCTGAGCTGATCAGTCAGATAAAAGTTCAGGTTAGATAGAGAGGAAAACTGCCTCTTACTCTGCCTGATGATAAGACAGATTTAAATAAAGACATGGGTCTTACAGCCTACACGTCACCCATATATTTTGTCCCAGGCATCAAACAACAGTTGACGAAGTTTCGTGACAGAAGCCAGGTTAACGGAGCACAATTCTTACCAAGGAAGGAAGACATCAACTTCTCGTCCTGTAATAGGATGGCTCCTTTCACCAGATACTCAAAGTAAGAGTCGATCCCTGCACCTATTCCAGCATCCTGTGCCACCCACTTTGACGTTACCACATCAATATGGTTTCCAACCTATTGAGAGAGGAGGGGGATGGGTGTGGAAGAGGCAAGAGAGAGACTAGATCCAGATTTTACAGTCACTGAAACAAATGAAGTGGATTCATGTTTGGTAATAAGAGTTTTGTCTGTTTAAAGCAGGCATCAATGGCTAGGCCAACATTTACTGCCCATACCCAATTGCCCTCAAAGTGGTGATGGTGAGCATCTTCTTGAACCAGTGCAGCCCTTGGGATGTGGGTACACCAATGGTGCAGTCATAGAGGGAGGTCCAGGATTTTGACCCAGTGACATTGAAGGAACGGTGACATATTTCAGAGTCAGGATGCTAGTGGTATCTTCCCATGTACTTTTGTGTACATTCCCGTTAGCCTATCCCCTCACAGACAAGGATTGTTTTGCATGTACTTGACAGACAAGTGTCTCGTTATTTGTGGACTTTCATAGACTTTTGCTCTGCAACATCTCAGCACTGTCAGACCAACTTCCTCACAGGGTCTGTAAAACATCTCTTCCTCAGTTCCACACTCTTCTAGCAGCACCTGGGTTCGATTTCACCCTCAGGCAACTGTCTGTGTGGAGTTTGCATACATTTTCCCTGTGTCTGTGTGGGTTTTCACTGGGTGCTCCAGTTTCTTCCCACAGTCCAAAGATGTGCAGTTTAGGTGAATTGGCCATGCTAAATTGTCCAGAGTGTGCAGGGATGTATAGATTAGGTGGGTTAGCCATGGAAATGCAGGATTATAGGGGGGTGGCGTCAGTCTGGGGTGCCCTTCAGAGGATTTGTGGACTAGATGGGCCAAATAGCCTGCTTCCACTCTGAAGGGATTCTGTGATTTTGCTTACCTTTCCCATTTTAACACCTTCACTTCCATTGGGTACTTTGCCCAGTTCCCAATCGGAGGGCAATGTACTGCAATGACCTTCTGCAGCATGGCTGACTGGGAGATTCACTTCCCTCACTTGCTGTCTGCCATCAGTTATTAAACGCTGTCCTCTTAACGAGATGTAAAAGATCCCATTTCAAAGAAGAACAGAGGGGTTAGTGCCAGTGTCCCAGCCAATATTGATCTGTCAGTCAATAGCACAATACCAGATGAACTGATCATGATCACATTGCTGTTTGTGGGAGCTTGCTGTGTGTAAACTGGCAGCCAGTTTTCCATGTCAGAGCAGTGACTGCACTATTTAATAGACTGTTAAAAATCTTTTGGAATGTCTACACCAAGCACTGCTGCCTCTCAGCACTAGGGACCTCGGTTCGATTCCAGCCTCGGGCGACTGTCTATGTGGAGTTTGAATGCTCTCCCCATGTCTCCGGCTTCCTCCACAGTCCAAAGACGTGCAGGTTAGGTGGATTGGCCATGGGAAATGCAAAGTTACAAGGATGGGGTTGGGGGTTTGAGCCTGGGTGGAATACTGTTTGGAGGGTTGGTGTGGACTCAATGGGCTGAATGGCTTGTCTCTGCTGCAGGGATTTTATAAAAATATCAGAAGGATACCCTTTACATAAAGCTCCAGACCTGGCTCCTTCAAAACCAAAGTCCTGTGGAAAACTATTGGTCGACACCACCCAGTATTGATACAGCATTGACAATATGATAACACACCCTGATGTGCTTCATAGGAACTACATTGTCTTTCCTTCACTGTCATGGGGTCAAAATCCGGAATTTGCTTCCTTAAAGCATTGTGGATGTATCAACAACACGTGGACTACAGCAGCTCAACAAGTCATTTTTCACGAGGGCATTTAGAGATGTCCAACAGACACTTGCCAGCAATGCTCACATCACAGGAATGAGTAATAAAAACACTTCATCAAACAAAATTCAACACTCAGGGAGGTACTAACACAAGAGGTAAGCATTATAGACAGGTAAGGTGGAGACAAAGGGAGCAAGGTTTAGGGTAGAAGTCCTGAGTTTAAAAGGGGTCAGTTTCTTTGAAAGTAACATTGAGTACAGCAACAGTAAAGGTCTGATTGGTATGACATTAGCAATGAGTGACTCATTAACCGTAAGACAAAAATCAACTCTTTCCAACATAGAAACATGCAGCTAAATCTCTAATGACAAATCCAACTTTACAGTTGATAACCAGGAAGTTTACGGACCAAAGTTCAACCAAGAGTAATTTCTTTGGTAATTCACATCCAACTTGTATTTGCAATTAACAGAGAGCAGAGTGGAACAGGGACAACACGGTTGTGGGTGATGCATTAATCTGCAAAGCAGCATGTGTATGTCATTGGACTGGATCAGTTAGTAGGTCATAGGGAAGGCAAATGGAATATTTAGGCTGAAACTTTATTGCTGTTATTTAGGCTGAAACTTTATTGCTGGAACAGCACAGCAGGTCAGGCAGCATCTAGGGAACAGAAGATTCGACGTTTCGGGCACATGCCCTTCTTCCTGAAGAAGGGCATGTGCCCGAAACGTCGAATCTTCTGTTCCCTAGATGCTGCCTGACCTGCTGTGCTGTTCCAGCAATAAAGTTTCAGCTTTGATCTCCAGCGTCTGCAGACCTCACTTTCTCCTCAAATGGAATATTTACCTTTACTTCAAAGCAAATGGAGTATAAAAATACCAAGGGTCTTGCTAAAGCTATGCAGGGCATTAGTCAGACCACACCTTGAAAACTGTGAGCAGCTTTGAATCATGGAATCCCTACAGTCAGAAAAGAGGCCATTCGGTCCATTGTATCTGCACCAACCCTCCTGCCTACCCTTTGGTTGTGTTATTTCAGTTAAGATACACTGGCTTTCGTGGCAGTCTAGAAGAGAAGGTTCTTTAGATTGATCCCCAGTATGGAGGGATTTTGTAATCAGTGGTTGAGTAGCATGGGGAAAGTGAGGATTGCAGATGCTGGAGATCAGAGTCAAAGACTGCATTGCTGGAAAAGCACAACAGGTCAGGCAGCATCCAAAGAGCAGGAGAATCGACGTTTTGGACATACGTCCTTCATCAGGAATGAGGCTTGTGGGCCGGGGCTGAGAGATAAATGGGAGGCGGGTAGGTCTGGTGGGGGAAGGTAGCTGGGAATGCGATAGGTAGGTGAAGGTGGGGAAGAAGATGATAGGTCGAAGAGGAGGGTGGAGCAGATAGGTGGGAAGGAAGACAGACAGGTAGGACTGCACAAGGGGGCAGTGCCAAGTTGGGAGGTTGGGACTGGGATAAGGTGGGGGGGGGGGGAAATGGGGAAACTGGTTAAGTCCACATTGATCCTGCATAGTTGGAGGGCCCCAACATGGAAGATGAGGCGTTCTTCCTCCAGGCAGGTCTGTAGTCATTGACGTTTAGAAGAACACAGCTTTCCTTGTAGAAACATTTAGGATTTCTTCAGAAACTTGACAAGGTCATTGTTTCCCCTTGTGGAAGAATCTAGGACCCAGAAGGCATCATCTTATACTCGGTAAAGGGTTAAAGGGTTATGGAGAACGTGTTGGAAACGGGGTTGAGGTCGAAATAAGGTCAGACAAGATCATATTAAATGGTGGAGCAGGCTCAAAGGACTGAATTGCCTAATCCCCTTGCAGATAATCTCAGAATAAGGGGTTGCAAGTTTAAGGCAGAGATAAGGAGGAATTTCTTCTCTGAATCTGAAATTCTTTACCACAGAGAGTTATAGACGCTGTGTCATTGGGTCATTCAGTGTATCATGGCTAAGATAGATAGATTTTTAATCTGGAAGGGGATCAAGAGTTATTGGATAAGATAGGGAAGTGACGTTGAAGGATTATCAGATTAGCTATCATCTCACTGAATATTAACTGAACATACTCAATGGGCTGAATGGCCTACGTCTGCTCCAATGTCTCATGGTGTTCAACCAACAATCTCTTAGCTCAGCACTGTCCAAATGCAAGATCCAGGGAGCCACATTTGCAGAGGCAACATCACGAGAAGAATAATAACAATGTGCATTAAATGCAGTGAAACATCCCCTAGGTGCTTCACAGGATATCATCAAACTAAATCTGACACAGAGCTACATGAGGAGATATCTGCGCAGAGGATGTAAGTTTCCAGGAGGGGCCCTAAAGGAGAAAAGAGAGGGTACACCAAAAGCTTAAGACCTCAGCAGCTAAATGTACAGTGGAGTGATTCACATTGGGAATGCGGAAGAGGTCAGAATTGGAGTGCAGAGATCCCAAAGGGTGACTGTGTGATGTTCTGTGAACTCACAGCTGCTGCTGGTGCCAGCGTCGGTGTTTGGGTGCTGATGTAAAATACACGGATGTGTGGCAAAGACGTCAACCGAAAAAGCAGCTGCCCTAGTGGGAGAAATCAAACCTCCACGTAGCGCCGTGCCGATGATCAGGAGCAGTGTGAAGAAGGGGCGGGGGAAGGGAGAAGGTGGAGAATTGGCTGAAACCCTGCAACGAGAAACACTCACGAGGCCAATCTCCGACCGGCTGTTCCACAGTGCATCCAGTGCTTTCCTCGCCACTTCCTCAAATATGGGGTCACCTGTCAGGCGGCTGAGAGTGGCAAATTCCAGAATGAAGGTGCCTATACCAGCGGTGCATGTCACTGAGGTCTCACTGGGATTAACGCCCTTCATGAGGTTTACTGTTCCGTAAGGCATTCCTGTTGAAGTCTGGAAAGCTTTACGTAAGATACAAAGGTGGTTACTTTAAAAATGATACTGATTGCACTTGAGTACTCATAAACAGATGCGGTGTTCAAAATCTTGAGTTCAGACAGAGCAGCTGAAGGGAAAATATTAGCGGGGCATAAAAGCAGAGGAGTGGGAATTAGCTAATCTGCTTTTTCTGGGAGCCACCAATAAAATGGACTCGTCTCCTTTGCTCTAAATTTGTGATTTTATTTTATCGTCATCATATAACAGCTACGTGCGCAATGCAGGCTACCCCAAATAACTGTACGGTAATAACTAAATAAATCTATTTTTATTGATAAATTATTGAGGGATAAATATTGACCAGGATGCATAAGATCTTGGTGTATGTGTACTCATAAAACCAAAGTAACAGTTTTATGTGTACATGGAATATATACATAAGGTGGGGTAATGTGTGGCCTGGAGAGAAACTTAGAAGCACTGCAATTAGTGGCTCACTTCCAGATCCCTGAAAACCTCCTCATGAATTACAAATCCTCATATCAGACAGGATAAAATATTTGCCAGTTGCCAGGGTGCAGCTGTGACAACAATCGAGGAAATTCAAAACTGTCCAATGTAGATATTGTGTTTGAACGGCATACCTCCCACTTGATTCAGGGCCCACTCATCTCCCCATGGGCACTCTGTGGCTGCATTGTGGACTATGTATAGAATCACAGGAGTGACTCACCAAGGTTATTTTGACAACATCTCCGTCCCCACTCCCTGCAACCACCAGCACTGGGAAAAACAAGAGGAGCAATGTCGTGAGAACACCCAGTACCTGCTCCAAGTCTCACGTTCTTCCTTCCCCACTGCATGTCAATATTCTCAAATTCCTGGCCCGGCAGGGCCATCAACAATATAATGATGGTAATGGTCTAGGAAGTCTGATCACCAGCTTAAGGTATGGAAGTTATCCTGAGAGTCCTGGTCAATATTTATCCCTCAATAATTATGAATAATAATTAACCCCTCTGCTTTTGTGCCCTGTTAATGATGTTGAAAAAATAAAACCACAGAATGGTTAGAGCAAAAGAGACAAATCATGTTATTGCTGGGTCCCCACTCCTCTGCCTGTATGTCCTGATAATATTTTCCCTTCAGCTGCATATCGAAGCCCCCTCTGGAAAGGGATAATTGATCCTGACTCCATCACACCCACTCCATCTGGTGTATTCCAGATCCTGAGCACTCACGGGTTACCCTCATGTTGCCATGAACTTCCTTGTCACCCAACTTTTCTCCAAGTCCCCTGCTTCTTGACTCTCTCGGTTTTGAAACACAGTTTCAATCTATCTGCTCTGTCTCAAAGATTTTGAGCACCTCGTCTCTTTATAAAGTGCAGGCAGACAACCCTTTATCCGAAATGCTCCAAAGTCCGAAGGTTTTTTTGTGAAGTTTCTTTCTCTTTAACAAGGTTGTTTGGCGTGCAAACAGTTAACCAAGTCGATACCCACTCGATGAGTGTCACTCAGATTAGATTTGATTAGATTAGATTCCATACAGTGTGGAAACTGGCCCTTTGGCCCAACAAGTCCACGCTGACCCTCCGAAGAGTAACCCACCCAGATTCATTTCCCTCTGACTAATGCACCTAACACGATGGGCAATTTAGCACGGCCAATTCACCTGACCTGCACATCTTTGGATTATGGGAGGAAACCCATGATGACATGGGGAGAATGTGCAAACCCCACACAGACAGTTGCCCGAGGCTGGAATCGAATCCAGGTCCCTGGTGCTGTGAGGCAGCGGTGATAACCACTGAGCCACCATAGGGGAGTGTGGCCCAGCACTGGCAGGCCTCGATTCTGTTTCGAGGCCCCGTTTTACTGAGTGAGACTGCTCCTCCGGCAAGATTTTTAAAAATTTCAACATCAAACTGTCACCTATTTTGAAATTCGAAAAATTCTGAATTCCGAAAACCAGCTGGTCCCGAGCATTTTGGATAAAGGATTGGGCACCTGTAATTCATTGGCTCCAAAGTGGTTTGAGGGACAATCCAAGCTTGTGAAAGATGCTAGATAAATACAGAATAGGCAATAGATACAGCGCTGTAGGTGATACCCACATCCTGACAGGAAACAACTTCTTTTTCCTCAAATCATACTTAGGAATTTAATTACTTTTCAAATAAATGATGGACTCAGAACTTGAAATACCATCTCAGCCACCAGGTGGCTCAAAGAGACCTCTAGATGATATTTCACTTATGTTTATGACGAGGGTTTGATGTGAGAGCAACCATATATTTTCTGTGTTGTTTTCACATTGGAAGCCCATTACCACCCCATGGTGAACACGCCTTGTGACACTGTGACAAGCAAGGTAAAAACAATGACTGCAGATGCTGGAAACCAGATTTTGGATTAGTGGTGCTGGAAGAGCACAGTTCAGGCAGCATCCGAGGAGCAGTAAAATCGATGTTTCAGGCAAAAGCCCTTCATCAGGAATAAAGGCAGTGAGCCTGAAGCGTGGAGAGATAAGCTAGAGGAGGGTGGGGGTGGGGAGAAACTAGCATGGAGTACAATAGGTGAGTGGGGGAGGGGATGAAGGTGATAGGTCAGGGAGGAGGGTGGAGTGGATAGGTGGA
>NC_057729.1:49648406-49668495 GCF_004010195.1 Chiloscyllium plagiosum
CTGACCAGGTAGTCACGGAGGGAACGGTCTTTGCGGAAGGCGGAAAGGGGTGGGGTGGGAAATATATCCCTGGTGGTGGGGTCTTTTTGGAGGTGGCGGAAATGCCCAGAGCCAGAAAATCTGGGTTCAGGGTCCACTCCAGAGACGTGCGTTCACAATGTGACCAATCAGGTTGATTACCAATCCTTCCAACACATGCCAATGACAGATGGTAAGATCGGCAGAGATCCGTGCGATGGAAAGAACATTGGAGCATCTACCATTGAGATCCGCACCTCCAACTGTGACATATCAGGAAAAGTGCACGTTACTATAAACCCTTGGAATCTCTGAGGGAGATGTAACACTGCACCACTGTTCTATGAATAATACCCGAGCTAAAGTTAGAGATCAGGATTGATACTGATTTTGGAAAATCTTTCGATAGGTTTACAAGCAAGCGATCGGGATGGAGGCTGGGTTTAATTCTAGCTGATGTTTTATTCAGCTATTTATACAATCCTTGTAGTATGGGAGCAAGCCGTTCAGCCCATCAAGTCCACACCATCCCTCCAAAGAGCTTCTACCCATACTCAGCCCATCCCTGTAATCCTGCATTTCCCATGGTTTACCCACCTAACCTGCACATGTTTGGACTGTGGGAGGAAACTGGAGCACCCAGAGGAAACCCCCATGGACACAAACTCCCCGCAGACAATCACCCGAGGCTAGAATCGAACCCAGGTCCCTGGCACTATGAGGCAGCTGTGCTAACCACTGAGCCACTGGACCGCCATTTGCATGACCTCCCTGCTCTTGTATCCTTTACCCCACCCTCGTCAAGGAAAGCACATGTTTGGAATAGTGAGCAGTGGTTCACAAATGTAATCATGTTTGGAAACAGCAAACAGCAAGAGGAGGAAAGGAAGATGGCACATGTCCAACTTGCCCATGTCTGCATGGCATTAGGGACCCCCTCACCTGGCAGCAGCCTGCGAGCAGCCTCTTCCGCCAACCTGAGCAAAGGTCCAGAGCAGGGCCATCCCGGCTCCACCTGGATTCCGCCTTGTTTGGAGAGTAAGTGAGCAGACAATAAGCCTCCCACCACTGCAGAAAGGAACAGACACACAACAAAACCATTAGAACCTGCCGATAGAACAAGTAGATACTGAACGTCTCCTTTTGTGGGAAAGAGCATAACTGGAGGCTGTCCATACAAGATGGTCGCCAAGAAACCAGAGTGGGAATTCAGAAGAAACTTCTTCCCCCAACGATTGGGTGAGAACGTGGAACTGACTGTCACTGGCGGTGGTTGTAGCAAACTGTGCAGATGAGTTTCAGAGGAAGTTAGGTCAGAATCTGATAGAGAAGGGAACAGAGAATTATAACAATACATGGGAGAAGGCTCCAGTGGGGCACAAACACTAGTACGGGCTGGTGGGGCCAAATGGCCCATCTCTGTGTCACATATCCAATATAATGTTGCATTGAGGAGAAAACACAAAACGATAAGAAGCACACTGAAAATTTTGTTTGGGTCCCTTTCAAACAGACAAGTTGTGTTAAAAAACAAGCATTTTTAAACCCAAGTTAAAAGCAGCATTTCGGAGTGCTGTGTGCCAATACATTTACCTTTATAGCCACTGGAGGGGTTTAGCTGGGGATTCTGTTGCTATTGCAGTCAGTGTTGCTGTCAGCAAGGTCTTGTGTTTCGACACTGTATAGTATAATAACGGCACACAGTTTGGCAGAGCACAAGCACACAGCTCCAAACCTGCTTCGTGTTATTCAGTGAATTCGTAACCCACTTTCACCCACTATGGCCATGTGTTCTCCCATAGAGGAACAAAATCAGATGGTGTTCCCCAAAGCCAAAGCAGAACACACACACCCAGTGACAGGTAGTCACAGATTAAAACAAGCCACCAGCTAATGCCCAGTTGCCAATTACCAGAACAGCAATGCAGTCGTTCTCAAACCGCAGAGGGACATGGAGCCTGGGGATCTAGGGAAATTCTGAGGAAGTTGGCCATCTAAGAAATACTGCCATGTTATTTCAGAGAGAAAGTGAGGACTGCAGATGCTGGAGATCAGAGCTGAAAATGTGTTGCTGGAAAAGCGCAGCAGGTCAGGCAGCATCCAAGGAGCAGGAGAATCGATGTTTCAGACATGAGCAAGAAGGGCTCATGCCCGAAACGTCGATTCTCCTGCTCGTTGGATAATGCCTGACCTGCTGCGCTTTTCCAGCAACGCATGTTATTTCAGAGGCCCACTTAGGGACAAACCAGGGAGCAGAAGCAACAGGTTCAAGAATAGCTTCTTCCCCTCTGTTATTAGACTTCGGAATGGACTTCTCACTCTTTCTGCATCTTCGCTGCAGGCGTAACATTGTATTCCTCACTTGGTTCTATTAACCTAATGCATTTTGTACGATATGATCTGCCTGTACTGCATGCAAAATGAAATGTTTTACTGTACCGAGGTACATGTGACAATAATAAATCAAATCAAAACAAAAGCAGAGTGAGGTGAACATTACATCAAGGATAGTCAGACTTTGCTGCAGTGGGCACATCACCTCACTGATGTTTAGGTACATAGGTCACAGTCTGAGGATTGGGGGTGGACCATTCAGTCTTATGCCTGTGGTCAGCAAAGTTTTGGAAAGAATTCTGAGGGATAGGATTCATGACTATTTGGTAAAGCATAGCGTGATTAAAGGCAGTCAGCATGGCTTTGTGAGGGGCAGGTCATGCCTCACAAATCTTACTGAATTCTTTGAGGAGGTGACAAGACATTTGGCCCATCTAATCCACACTAATCCTCTGAAGGACACCCCAGATAGATCCAATCCCATACCCTATCCCCATAATCCTACGTTTCCCATGGCCAACCCACCTAACCCGCACATCTCCGAGCATTATGGGTAATTTAGCACAGCCAATCCACCCTAACCTGCAGCTCTTTGGGCTGTGGGACAAAACCAGAGCACCCAAAGGAAACCCGCACAGACACAGTGAGAATGTGCAAACAATCACCCAAATGCTGCAGGGACCCCACATCGAAAATGAGATGCTATTCTTTCAGCTCATGCCAAGCTTCGCTGGAGCACTGCAGCAAGCCTGAGACAGAGAGGTTGGCCAGGGAACCCAGTGGTGTGTTGAAGTGGCAAGTAACTAGAAGCTCAGAGGCATTTGACAGCACGGTGGCTCAGTGGTTAGCACTACTGCCTCACAGCGCCAGGGACCCAGGTTCAATTCCCACCTAGGGTGGCTTGTCTTTGTGGAGTTTGCACATTTTCCTAGTGTCTGCATGAGTTTCCTCCCACAATCCAAGATGTGCAGGTTAGGTGAATTGGCCAAAGTGTTCAAGGATGTGGAGGTTATTAATCATGGGAAATGTAGAGTAATGGAGAACAGGTTTGGGTGGAATATAACTTCGGAGGGTTGGTGTGGACTTGTTGGGCCGAAGGACCTGTTCCACACTGTAGGGATTCTGTATATATTTTACAGACATAATGTAGGTGTTCTACAAAGCAGTCACCCAGACTGCATTTCGTCTCCCTGGTGTAGAGGAGACCATATTGTGAACAGCGAAAACAGGAGACCTTTTTTTTGTTTATTCATTCATTGGAGGACGGCGTCGCTGACTAGATTAGATTAGATTCCCCACAGTGTGGAAAACGGGCCCTTTGGCCCAACAAGTCCACACAAACCCTCTGAAGAGTAACACACCCAGACTCATTTCCCACTGACTAATGCACCTAATACAATGTCCAATTCACCTGGCCTGCACATCTTTTGGAAAGTGGGAGGAAACCCACGCAGACACGGGGAGAATGTGCAAAGTCCACACAAACAATCGCCTGAGGCAGGAATCGAACCCGAGTCCCATGGCACTGTGAGGCAGCAGTGCTAACCACTGAACCACTATGCCATCCTAGGCAGCATTGCTCATCCCTAATTGGCAACAACATTGTAGGTCAGACCAGTTAAGGAGGGCAGTTTCCTTCCCTACAGGCCATTAGTGAACCAGATAGGTTTTTCCCTGACAATTGGCAATGGATTCTTAATTCCAGATTCTTATTGAATTCAAATTCCACCATCTGCCGTGGTGGGATTTGAACCTGGGGTCCCCAGAACGTTATCTGGATTAACAGTCTAGTGATAATATCACTAGGCCATCGCCTCCCCTCCCCTATACTGAAGTGCAGGTTCACCTGGAAGGTATGTCTGGGGCCTTGGATGGTGAGAAAGGAGGAAGTAAATGGGCAGGAGTTACACCTTCTACACTTGCATGGGAAGGTAGAATGAGGATGTGGGGAGGTGTTGGGAGTGGACCAACATGTATGTTTGGGTGGGGGGTCCTTGTAGAAGACTGACAAGGGAGGAGAGGGGAATGTGTGTCTAGTGGCGGTATCCCATTGGATGCGACAGAAAAAGCTGCTTATAATCCTTTGGATACAGATGCTGGTGGGATGGTTTTATTAAGTCAAAGCCTTCTTAACTAAATATAAAATACAACATCTTCCCTGGAAGCCAGCAAGTTATCTCTGGTGTCTTGGACAATATCATGACCAAAAACAGAGAATCTAGTTGTAATCTCATTGCCATTTTCAGAATGCCCTGTACACCAAACGTCTTCTGCTTTTATTGTGACTACTACATTCCTTATACTGTGACAGTTACTTCAAAAATGGTTAATCGGGTGCAGGTTTTTTTTGGGGAGGGGTGACGAGATCATTTTAAAGAGTGCGATGCAGGCTCACCTCGAATATTGGTCTCAAACACAGAAGCGTTAACGTCTATGTCAAAGTCCATTCCATCCTGAAGAACATGAAAAACCCTCTGAAACTCAGTCACGTTACCCAGTACCTGAAGGCAGAAGAGTTTGGGACAGTGTGTGAGAAAATGGAAGTGGTTGCGCTGGCACAATTACAACATTTAAAAGGCATCTGGATAGGTAGATGATAAGGCAGGGTTTAGAGGGAAATGGGCCAAGTGCTGGCAAATGGGACTAGATGAGGTTGGGATATCCAGTCGGCATGGAGGAATTGGTCTACAGGGTCTGTTTCCGTGCTGTACATCTCTAGGAGTCTATAACCTGTTCATTCAGCACCTCCTCCCTTCCCTACCAACACCACCAGCACCGCAACAGCAGACTTGTGGAGAAGTCACATGCATCAACAGTGGTCACTTGGGGCATGTGCGGGAGACTAACTACCACTGTACAACACACAAACTACTTCAAGAGTGGAGCGACAGAGGACAGGTTGGTGTTGGTGATCAAGGAGGACCCATTCCCCATCTACTTGCATTCTCAATATCTCACTGGAGCTTGATTAGGATTTCCACAAGGTCAATTTCATACAGGATCATTCCACACATTAAAAAAGAGACAATATTTGGCCAGTCATCTCACTCTGGTGTGCAGTTCACAGATCAAAAGGGCACTATGTCACCCAGTCCCTTACGAGTGAATCATTTCCCTCATTGCTTGTTGGTTAAGGACACCATGTCCATTTCCCTAACTCCATACCCACAACCCGTAGGTTAGATTTCCACGTGGAACTAATCTTGAACAGATGATTCCAAAGCACATTCCACCCAGCATAACATTGACAGCAAGAAACAGATTGTAACTGTAACTGCCACCTCATGTCATTCAGCTGCTTTCCCACCTGGACTCTTAAGGGGAAAACTCTTAATTTTTCAGAGATGCTCTGGTCTCATTCAAATCATTGATCCCAAACCCAGGTACACTCACTGGGCTAAATTTCATTTCTGTGTTATGAACAGAAGATCTCAAGAAATTGAGCTCATTTAACTTGGGATCCTCAAAGCTTGGCTGGACTTGGATTTTAAGTTCTTAAGAATGAAGGGATTGGAAACTAACTCCATCATACAATCATTCTTTAATGCATTTCTTCAGGTTTTTTTTAAAAAGCATATGTTTATCCCATTAAAAGAAATTCTACATGTGATTATTTTCTGTGGAAAGTATTCCTCAACCTCATTCTTGAAAGAGATGTCATCACTTGGCCATTAGGAGGTGAACTCATTTTTTAAAAAAATGTCTGTCTTGGCTTTTAAGACCCAGGTCACCCACTCCTTTCCTGAACTATTTTAGAACCCAATCACTGGAAAGAATGGCAGCAGTCACAATGCAGTTCCCCGACTTAGACTGCATCAGGTTAATTCCTGGTGAAGGGCTTTTGCCCGAAACGTCGATCCTCCTGCTCCTCGGATACTGCTTGACCTGCTGTGTTTTTCCAGCACCGCACTCTCGACCCTACATCAGGTTAGTATCCATTTCACATCTGAGCACGAGCTTCAATTCCAATCAATTTGTTTTCCCTTTCTCAATGTCTCATTGTGTGTGTGTGTGTGTGTGTTAATGGCAAAGCAATATTTGTTGTCCATCCTTAATTATCTTTGAGAAAGTGGACCTTGGATGGCTGCAGTCTATCTGACATAGGTACATGCAGAGTTAGAAACAGAGTTCTAGGATTTCGATCCAGCCACAGTCACAGACCAGTGATACTGTTCCAAGTCAGGACGGGGTATGGAGGGGATCTTGTCGGTGGTGACATTCCCTCGCATCTATTGCTGCCCTTTACCTTCCAAATGGTAGGTTTAGCTGTCTAAGGAGCATTGCTGAGCTACTACAGTACATCTTGTAGATGATGCACACTGCTCTACGTCAGTTCATCTACTTGAAAGCAAGTAGGGATGGGTAACAAATCTATCTGCAGTGTGGGGTTTGCACATTCACCCCATGTCCGGCAGGTGCTCCAGTTTCTTCCCATAGTCCAAAGACGTGTAGGATAGGTGCACTGGCCATGCTAAATTGCCCACAGTATCCAGGGATGTGGAGGCTTAGCCATGGGGAATGTGAGGTTACAGGGGGAAGTGTGAGGTCACGCATATTGGTTGTAACAATGCAGAAAGAGAATAAATATCGACGGCATGAAGCTTGAAATTTCAGAGGCACTCTGTACACTCAAACAATGAACACACAAGAAGAACAACAGACATTGCTGGAGAAATTCGGCAGGTCTGGCTGCATCTGTGGAGAGAAAGCAGAGTTACATTTTAGGTCCACTGACCTTTCTTCAGAACCGGAAAAGGTTGGAATATGTGAAGGTGGAGCATGGGGAGGCGGGAGTAGTAAACAATAGGTGGAGATGTAGCCCAGAGGCAGAGAGAACAGCAGTTGGACAGTCAAAGGAAGGGGTAAAGGACAGTGGGGGAGATCAATAGTTGCTAATGGGGTGCATTAGTAGCGGACAATGGGTTGTGGTAGCAGCCCATGTGACGACAAGGGGGGGGGGGGGTTGGGTAAGGATATGGGAGAAGGTGTTCAGGCCCTAAAATTATTAAACTCGATATGGAGTCCAGAAGGCAGTAGGTTCCCAAGCAGATAATGAGGTGCTGCTCTTTCAACTTACACTGACCTTTGCTGGAACACTGCAGCAAGCCTGAGCCAGAGATGTCAGCCAGGGAACATGGTGGTGTTTTGCAGTGGCAGGCAACTGGAAGCTCAGGGTCATTGCTGTCAACTAGTGAGTGTTCCAGAAAGCAGTAACCCAGTCTACATTTCATCCCCCCACTGTAGAGGAGACCACATTGAGCAGTGAATACAGGAGACCAGATTGAGTGAAGTGCAGGTAAAGTGCTGCTTCACCTGGATGATGTGCCATGGTCTTTGGTTAGTGAGGAGGAAGTAAATGGGCAAGAGTTACACCTTCTGAAATTGCATGGGAAGGTGTCATGGGGCTGCGGGGAGGTAGTGGGAGTGGAGGAGGAGTGGACCAGGGTGTCCCAGATGGATCAGTCTCTGCAGAAGGCTGACAAGGAAGGGAAGGGGAATATGTGCCTATTAGCAGCATCCTGCTGGTGGTGGAGGAAATAGTGGCTCATGATTCTCTGGGTCTCAATGCTGGTGGAGCGGTAAGTGAGGACATGGGATTCCCATCGCTGTTGTGCGAGGGAAGAGAAGGGGGTGAGGGCCAAAATGCGGGAGATGGGTCGGACTCGGCTGAGGGGCCGGTCAACCACAGTGGTGGGTAATCCTCATTTGAGGAAGCGGGTGGACATTTCAGAAACCCCACCCCTACTCACTTGTAGAGCTGTCACCATCAGAACAGATGCAGTAGAGAATGGAATAGTCTTTACAGGAAGTAGTTTATGAGGATGTATAGTTCAGGTAACTGTGGGAGTCAGTGAGTTTGTAATGGATATTGGTGGCCATCCTATCCCTGGAAATGGAAACAGAGGTATTGAGGAAGGGAGGAGACAGAGATAGACCAAGTGAAGGTGAGAGTAGAATGGAGAATGGAACCAAAATAGATAAACTTTTCCAATTTGGGACGAGTGGGAAGCAGCACTGATAATTTCATCGATGTGTGGCTCAATGGTGTACTCCTGCTCTTGTAGTCCTTAACTGGCAACAAAAGCCATAGCAGGGGGAAAGATGATCTGTAAAAAGAGGGTTGGAGAAAAACTGGCTTGGACTGAGCATGTCAGGTCCAGACAGTCCAAACAACTGAAGCACGAATGCACACTTACCAACAGAGTGTCCAACGCATCGATCAATGTCAGAGAAAAGCTGCAAATGCAGAAAACGAAATTACTTTTTTCACTAAGTAAGGGATGTTTGACCCACCAAATTGATTGTTAACCTGCTGCGATTCGTGGCCATAAATTAAAAAAGAATTCTGTGCGCCTAACCTCTAGAGAATGTTGATTCACTTCCTCTCTCAAAAGACATCCAACCAGAATGGAATTCGAGTCTTCTTCAGCCTTTTGGTAACCAGTCATTCTTCACCTCTGACCTTTCGACCTCCAGCTGAGGTCAACAAAGCCAAAAAGGGTTAGAAACTGAATCAAGGCCTTTGTAGGCCAAGTGGGCTCGTACTCCAGGGTACACACCATCATCCAGGTTTGGGGACTGGTTCCCTGTTTGTAAATTAAAATATCATGCCTACTTTACCCACCCTGCGTCTTTATTCATTCTCAAGCAGTACTGGCAAGGCCAATCCTCAACGCCCACCATTAGTTGCGACTGAGAAGGCAGTGGAGAGACTCCTTCTTGAACCACTCCAACCCCGGTGAGGATGACACCTCCACAATGCTGCTGCTACACAAACCTAATGTTAAATAAAGGATCACAGAGCTGTTGCAGTGCAGAAAGAGGATATTCGTGTCAGCTTTTCAGCACTATCCCTCCAAATGAGAAATTCCACACCCTAACCACTCACTGCAAGGGACAATGTTTCTCCCTATTGTTGTTGCTTCTTTGGCCAATTACTTTAAGCCTTTTCGGAGGTAAGCTTTTCAGTGTTATGGGAAAAGACAAGGGAGTAGACCTGCTTGAGTAGTCCTTACTGAAACCCAGTACAGACATGAAGGGTTGAACAGACACCTTCTGTTCTGTAAATGTTCTATGATCCTTGAACTACTCCAGGCAGTTTTATAAAGTCCCTATTCCCCCCATACTTTTGGTGTTGTTATGGGATCTCCCAAAACCTGATACCGAGGGCAAATTTTAAAATGAAAGAGAAATGACTCTTCCAGGTAGCAAAGATACAGCAGCTTTAAATTAAACCATATAGACAGACCCACATTAATTCAAAAACTGCAATACCCATGATTACTGAGAACTCCCAAGACATGAAAAAGCAAAAAATGATATAAAAGGTGACACCTAACAGACCGATTCTAAATCCTGTACCTTAAAAATTCAGGTTTTCATGTTTTTACTGTGCCTCCCGTCCATGAACTCCCCCTCCTATAAATGTGAATCAATGCTGAGTGTATCAAAGAAGCGTAAAAGCCCTACGGTCTGGAATCAGGCCATTCAGCCCATCGGGTCCAAACCAACCCTCCAAAGAGCATCCCACCCAGACCCACCCTCTACCTTATCCCCATAACCCTGCATTTCCAATGGCTAACCCACCTAGCCTGCACATCCTTGAACACTTATAGGCAATGTGCAAACTCCATACAAAGTTAGAATTGAACCCGGGTCCCTGGCGCTGTGAGGCAGCAATGCTAACCATTGAGCCACTGTGCTGCCCCCTTCAGTAATCCAAGAAGACATTTGAAAATAATATGGAGATCCTATTCTGATAGTTAAGGCGAAACATTTTGAAATTAAACTGAACAGTGAAAGAATGCATTTGTAGATGTATTGTGGTTTCCAAAACACAAACCTATTTTCAACCCTTTCTACAAATTTCATGTTCTTGATTTAATTCCAATACCCTTCCCGCTCACTGTTTTAAGCTCTCAAATTTAGCATCTTATTTGACCACTGTCAAAAGGTCAACAATCGCACAAAGGTTTCCTCCTTCCACATCGAGAACGTTACCTTTGTCTGTCACTTGTTCACTCAATGGCTGCAGATTATCCATGCCTTTGGCATCTTAAGGTATCAGCTTTTGCAATGTTTTAATGATTTTGGCCTGTGTAGCTACAACACAGAATATACTGGCCCAATGAAGGGTGAAGAAATATGCATCCACTTTATTTTCAGAAACCTTAGCTGTTCAGAAGCACAGAGTCAATTTGCTACAAGTAAGCACTGCCTAACTACACGGAGGAGAAAGTGAGGACTGCAGATGCTGGAGACCAGAGTTGAAAAATGTGGTGCTGGAAAAATACAACAGGCCAGGCAGCTCCTCAGATGCTAACTACACGGAGTTTAGCTGCTGGTTACAAATTCCAATGTCCACATCAGTTTTCATTTTATGATTGTCTTACAAAGCAAAGGCAACTAAAGTGATATCTGTGGACACACTGCCTTTAAATACGGTCATCTATAAACCCTGGATTCATCAGCAATGGGAAACCCTTCCCATTCTCCAAACGTTAACTGCAGCACCTTTACTCAACTCTCAGTTAAAGTAACTAACACTACAAAATATAGAAGCACAGAAAAATAGGAAGAATAGGCCATTCACTCCATCAAGCCTGCTCTGCCATTCAATATGGTCATGACTTATCATCAAACTCAGTCCCCTATTCCTGCTTTCTCCTCATACCCTCTGATCCCTTTAGCCCTGAGAACTGTATCCAACTTCTTCAATGTTTTGCCCTCAACCAATTTCTGTGGCAGATAATTCCACAGGCTCCCCACTCTCTGGGTGAAGAAATCTCTCATCTCAATCCCAAATGGTCTAACCCTTACCTTTAGACTGTAACCCCTGGTTCTGGACTCTCCTACCATTAAGAAGATCCTTCCTGTTTACCCTGTCTAGTTCAGTGAAAACTTTATAGACTTAAATGAGATAAACATTCCCCTCCACCCGCACCTCCCCCCCATTATGTTTCTAAATTCCAGTGAATAGAGTCCTAACGGATCCATTCTCTCTTCATACATCTGTCTGTCCATCCCAGGAATCAGTTCATTGCAATCCCTCCATTGCCAGAACATACTTCCTCTGTTAAGAAGATCAAACCACACACAATACTTCAGGTGTGGTCTCACCAATGGCCCCTGTAAATTTGCAGCAAGATCATCCCAGTTCCTGTAATTAAATCCTCTCACTTCTATGAAGGCCAACATAGCATTGCCTTTCTCTACCAACTGCTGGACCTGCATGCTTACTTTCAGCGAGTTGTGTACAAGGACAACCAGACGTCACTAAACCACCCCTTTCCCAATCCATTGCCATTCAGATAATAATCTGCCATCCCGTTTTTGCTTCTGAAGTGGTTAACCTTACATTTATCTACATTATACTTTAACAAAACAGAAATTAAACTTTGGGCTTCCTGAACTGATTGCTACACATTTCTTCAACTGAGACATCTTGTTAAAATGTTTCAACTTGGCAAAAGGTATTCATTATTCAGCTGTTATTTTCCTTAAATGTGCATAACTAAATTAATCTGAAGCTTAGTGAACAGTGATTGTTGAACTGTTTGAGTTGGGATTGGGTTCCTCCATTCTCTTCACAACATCTTGTATAAACTTTTATTTTTTTGGAAAATCCTTTATTTGCTAGATAATGAATACAACTGCAGGTCGACTAAAACTTACCTGCCCCAGGTATCCTGACCATCACAAGTCAAGGGTCGCAGTTCATCATAAGGGAAAGCGTTCTCCAAGTAGTTGTTATAGGCATGATAAAACATGGCTTTAACTCGCTCTCTATGGCCGGAGGGGAGGGAAAAAAACAAACAAACATTGCTTAGAGATTTTCCGTGCAGTCTGTATTAAATTTTCCAAACAACCCCCAGAGAAGCACAAAACCCAAACATTCACAAATACAGAAGTGCTTATGTTGGGAAGAAGTTACATTAGCAAGCTCACAATGTAGAGACCAAAGGCAGACTGGGAGACCATAGAGTTATAGAGTCATACAGCACGGAAACAGGTCCTTCAGTCCAACCAGTCCATGCTGAACATAATCCCAAACTAAACCAGTCCCACCTACCTGCTCCTGCTCTATATCGCTCCAAACCTCCCTATTCAAGTACTTGTCCAAATGTCTTTTAAGTGTTGTAACTGTGCCCACATTCATCACTTGCTCTGGAAGTTGGGGCAGCATGGTGCTGCCTCACAGTACCAGGGACCGGGGTTCAATTCCAGCCTCAGGCAACTGTCTTTGTGGAGTTTGCACCTTCTCCCTTTATCTGTGTGGGTTTCCTCCGGGTGCTCCGGTTTCCTCCCACAATCTAAAGATGTGCAAGTTGGCCATGCTCGACTACCCATAGTGTTCAGGGATGTGTAACTTAGCTGCATTAGTTAGGTGCATTAGGTTATGGGGAAAGGGTCTGGGTAGGTTACTCTTCGGAGGGTTGGTGTTGACCGAAAGGCCTGTTTCCACTCTGTAGGGATTCTAACATGCAAATTACCCGGTGTGTGAAATATTTGCCCCTCAAGTCTTTTTTAAATCTCCCTCCTCTCACCTTAAAAAAAAAATGCCCCTTAGTCTTAAAATATCTGATCGTAGGCAAAGGACACCTACTGTTAATCCTATGTATACCCCTCATGATTTTAGAAACCTCTGTAAGGTCACCTCTCAATCTCCTACACTCCAGTGAAAAAAGTCCCAGCCTATCCCTTAGTGATAGTAGTTTTAGAAAGGGTACCCTTGAATTGTTGCTAACTCCTTCTGGCAGCCAATTAAAAACATATTATTAGAGACCTGGAAGCTAAAGAACAGAGGTTATCAGGCCAGACAGAAAAGATAAAATAATCCAGGGGATATGGGCCAAATGCAGGCAAATGGGACTAGCTGAGGAAATGTGGTCAGCATGGACGGGTTGGACCGAAGGGTTTTGGTGTGTTTCTATGCTGTATGACTGTATGACTCTATCCAGCTTTTCAGTATAACTCCAATCTTCCACAGCAGGCAACATCCTTGTAAATCGCATCTGAACCCTTTCTAGCTTAATAATATTCCCCATTCAGGCAGCAAGCATGGCTCCAACCTTCCCACAGCTGGTAATTTGACTTCCCCAAGTTGCTCTGACATTTCTCTTTATGTCTCTGGCCAACTGCTGAATTTTACTAAACTCAAGTTTTTTTTTAAATTTGTTGTTGAGATGTGAGCATTATGGAAATGGCCGGGAGTATTTTTTTAACCCATCTCTATCTTCCCTCCGTGTGACTTGATCGGCTATTTCAGAAAGCAAATAAGAATCAATGAGATTGGTGTGGGTCTGGAGTCACACATGGACCAACCCAGGTAAGGTCAACAGGGTTAACAATATTTTGACACAAAATCTCACCAGGTTCACTAACCTCGATTAGCTAAGTAAATCTGCGATAGGGTTGGGTTAGGGTTAGGGTTAGGGAAACTCCTTTCCTGAAAGAAGCTTAGTGAACCAGGTGGGTTATGACAAAATAGGAGTTTCACAATCATTATTGACGAGGCTTCCCTCTTATTCCAGTGGACCAGGGAATCACAGAGGGAATATTTCCCTTGGAATGCTGAAGGGGGAGGATGGATTTTGGTCGTCGTGTCATGCTGATGGTGGTGAAAACAGCAGAAAATAATCGATTGAATTTTAGCATCAAGAATTTTAGATGTTTCAATCAAGGCAGTTTCTCATTCTTCTAAATTCTAGAGAATATATGCCTAATATATACTCCATCTCATCACCAAGCAATCCCTTTAGCTCATGTGTCTGGAAAAGGAGTCTAGGTTTTTAAGATTACTTGTCCAGTAACCTTATCACTATGACCCAAATAAAAGAAAAATTCCAAACAGCAACGGCAGATAATTATTGGTCACTACAAAGATTTCCTTTCTGATCATATGCTCCCTGATCAACTTTTTTAATCAATCCGTTAGTTGTCTGACACCTATGGAAACATCATG
Source organism: Chiloscyllium plagiosum (assembly GCF_004010195.1). Taxonomy (NCBI): domain Eukaryota; kingdom Metazoa; phylum Chordata; class Chondrichthyes; order Orectolobiformes; family Hemiscylliidae; genus Chiloscyllium; species Chiloscyllium plagiosum. Next base: position 49,662,724 of record NC_057729.1, read on the forward strand.
GTATTTCAAACCAGGCCATCGAGAAATCTACACTAATTCATTCTGAAGCAGGAAACCGTAAACCTATCTTTTACTAAAAACTGATTTACAAGTTAGTCACCCAGTTGTGAACAGGTTCCATGCTGGGGTCCATTCACAAGTTGATTTGTACCCAGTCAGAGCACAACACGGGACAATATTAAATAGCTGTTCATAAATACGAGGAGGCATTCACATGTTGGATCTTTAACCTTAATTTTATTACATCCTTGTATGGGATCACTTCGTAAACATGAGCATTCGTAAGTCAGACTTTTGAAAATCAGGAACCCCCTGCATTTACAAAATGCAACATTACAGACATCTGCTTCCAAACAGCCATCATCACAAAAATCTCTCTTTATATGTGTTCAAAGTACTCAATCAGTGCCCTCCACCTCTTGATCCTTCATCTTAATAGTACAGTAACATTCTTTCGAGGTACAGTTAGTTACCTGGTTGACAGGGTACACTTTCTCCCTATTGTGGAACATAACAGGCAAGGATTAAATTGGACAAGTGAGTGGCAAGACCACGCCAAATGGAAGATACGGTGGAGTGTGAAGTTATTACTTAAATTGGAAAAACAGAAAAGCAAATCCTTTTTTTACATGGTGTGATACTGAGGAATATGTTGGCATTCAGGAGGATCAGAGTGTGTTTGTACTTAAGTTAACATGCAGATATTGCAAGCAATTAGGAAGGCAAATAATTTGTTAGCCTTTTTTATATTAACCAGAGCCACAGTAAGGTAGCTCACAGGGTAATGTGTTGTTGTTTTGGTCTTTTTACCCAAGGAAGGGATACAGAGTCTAATGGAAAAAGTGTGACAAAGATTCACGAGATTGATTTTTGGGGCGAATGGATTGTTCAATAGAGCAGATTAGACTTAAAATTTTTTTGAGCTCATAGGAATTAGGGATTTTTGAAGCATATAAAATTATTGGGAGATTTGAGAGGTTAGATACTGGGAGGATGTTTGCTTTGACTGGTAAGTCGAATACTGGGATCACAATCTCTGAATAAGTGGTCTGTCATTTAGGATTGGGACGAGGAAACATTTCTTCACTCAGAACGGTAAACCTTTGGAATCTCTATCCCAAAAACTTTACGGGTGCTCAACCACAGAGGATATTCAAAACGGAGACTGACAGATTTTGGATACTGACGAAATCAAGGAACAAGGGGAGAGTGCAACATGGCAAATTGGCCATGATTTTACTGAATGACGGAGTAGGCTTGATGAGCCTACTGGTCTACTTCTGCTCCTTTTTCTTCTGTTAAGCTACATCCACAGAGTGGAGCTCTGTTTGGCAAATACTAAGCTTTAATATCCTCTAAGTGCACATAGAGTGGTCCTGTTTCGGTTTAACCAGGTAACACGACACAGTTTTCCACTGATCACTTTCGTCATGAGGAGTAAAGTCTGGGTTCTAATAAGGAGTCATCTTTGGTTACTCGAGCACCAGCTGTGCTCTGGAACACCATGGATATGTGACTCCAATATTAGACTGTTTACCACAGAGACTCGACTTGTCTCCAACCTACCATGACTATATCTGCCACTTTAGACCCACCTTAACCCCAGGGAGGGCATTCTTGAATCCTGTGGGTTTTATGGCAAACTTGGTCACAAGATGACTGATGAACACGGGTTCGGATCTTTACAGAGCAGGCAGCAGTCATCAACAGTTCTTCACAAGTGGCACAAAGAACTAGACAACTCAATACTCCACGCACCTTGAACCCCACCCCGCCCAACGCAACAAGGACAGAACCCTCCGGTCCTCATCTTCCACCCCACCAACCTCCACATACATCGCATCACCATCCACCACTTCTGCCGCCTCCAAACGGACCCCACCACCAAAGATATATTTCTCTCCCCACCCCATCAATGTTTCGGACAGAACATTCCCTCCGTGGCTCCCTTCTCAGGTCCACGCCTACCAGTCCACACCCCACTCCTGGCACCCTTCCCTGCCACCACAGAAAGTGCAAATCTGCACCTACACCACTCTCCTCACCTCCGTCTAAAGCCCCAAGGGATCCTTCCACGCGTCAGAAATTGACCTGAATCTCTACCAATGTCATCTACTGCACCCGGTGTGGTCTCCTCTACATGGGGAAGACAGGACGCCTTCTTGCGGATCGTTTCAGAGAACATTTCTGGAACACCTGCACCCAGCAACCCCACCGCTCCGTGGCTGAACACTTCAACTCCCCCTCCCACTCCGTCAAGGACATGCAGGTCTTGGGCCTCCTCCACTGCCAAACCGTTACCACCTGACGCCTGGAGGAAGAATGCCTCATATTCCATCTTGGGACCCTGCAACCACACGGGATAAATGTGGATTTCAACAACTTCCTCATTTCCCTTCCCCCCACATTATCCCAGTCCCAAGCCTCCAACTCGGCACCACTCTCCGGACCCATCCATCACTCTCCCCCCCCCCCCCCCACCGACCTAACACCTTCTCCCTCACCTTCATCCACCTATCGCTTTCTCAGCTACCTTCCCTCCAACCCCATCCCCCGCCCATTTATCTCTCAGCCCCCTCGGCCCACAAGCCTCATTCCTGATGAAGGGCTTATGCCCGAAATGTCGATTCTCCTGCTCTTTGGATGTTGCCTGACCTGCTGTGCATTCCCAGCAACACATACTAGACTCTGATCTCCAGCATCAACAGTCCTCACTTTCCTAACTCAATATAAATATGTGTGTTTTGTATTCATGATGTGGAGGTGTCAATGTTGGACTGGGGAAGACAAAGTTAAAAATCACAACACCAGGTTATAGTCCAACAGATCTATTTGGAAGCACCAGCTTTCAGAATGGTATTCCTACCACAACCACCTGATGAAGGAGCAGCGCTCCGAAAGCTAGTGCTCCCAAATAAACCTGTTGGACTATGACCTGGTGTTGTCTGATTTTTAACTGTGTTTTGTATCATAGTATGGGCGCTCGTTATTTCCCATCAGTCTTGGTTTCTCATTACACAAAAGAGATGAGTGCACTAGAGAGAAAGTACAGAAGATATTAGCATGTTGCCAGAAATGGAGGCAATGAGGCAAGATTGGGTAGGTTAGAAACAAATTACTAAAGATGCTGGAATCTGTACTGAAAACAAAAAAATGTTGGCAATTGCAGTGAGTCAGGCAGCATCCACGGACAGAAAGTAAGCTAATGTTTCGAGTCTAGAGGTCTCTTCGTCATAGCTGAAGTGAAGTGAAATGTGGAGGGGACAGCATTTATGCAATATCTGGGGGAAGTTGGGTCAGACTGCTGGAAGGACGATGGTGTGTGTAACTGCCAGATTGGAAAGATCAGGCAGCCTCTTTTTTTTCCTTTCAAGTAGATGAGGATAGGGAGTGATGTAAATTTACATATAGAAAATTAAGATAGGAAGGATCCATTTCCCTTAGCATTGAGATCAATAACTCAGGGGCATAGAAGATTAGAGGGGAACAAGAAGAGAAATTGCTGGTGAGACTCTGTGGGAAGAAAGCAGAGTTAACAATTCAAGTCTGGTGACTTTTTATCAGAACTGAAGGTTTGTACAGGAGAGTTACAGCCAATTTATCAGTGGGTAGAGGGGGATCCAGAGCTCATTGCTCTGAAAGGCTGGTGGGAGAAGAGAACCTCATTCAATTTTACAAATTGAGGTGCTGTCACCAACAGGGGTATAGACAAAGAATATGAGCTTAGATTGAAAAGGTCTGGCCAGCATTGACACAGTGAGCTAAACTGCCCCTTTCTTTACTCTACATTTTTAAATATTAGTTTCTAAAGTGCCACAGCCTTAGTGTTGCTTAGGGAACCATATTTCAGAAACGCACCAAGTTATTAAACCCAACCTCCACCTACAAACTTTTGTCAGGAGGCAAAGTGATTTCAAGATAAAACGAACTAGTAAACCCCTGTTTATCAGAAATGCAGAGTTGTAATTGTGCTTTGTGCGAGCAGCCCAATGCATGTCCCGAAAGAAACAAGTAAAAGGCTAAGGGCTCAGTTTTCAAACGCAAGAACACCTTAGCATTGTGTCAAATGTGATGCAGTCCTCCCTTATCACCGGGACAGATGGTATAAAGGTTCAAGTCCCAACTTCTCCAGGACAACTGGGAAGTGGGTAACAACCAGTGACACTCACATCCTATGAACGAATAGAAGAAAGCCACATCGGAACCTCTATTCCCCGGAAACTTAGGGAAGAAGTGCATTTATTTGTGGCAAGAGTTTATTTTGCCTACGACTAATCAGGAACTCCCTTTTGCAAACCCCATTTCCTTCAAGCAATGCAAGGCCAACAGCACTGACCTGTAGTGAGCCATTTCCTCCGCCTGGATTTCTTTGCCTTTTGCATTGTGGCCCCCCACTCCGATGATTATAGTGAAGCAGGCGGTGTAGAATATTCCGAGCATGGATTTAAGCTGACACCACTGCACCGCTGTTCCTGGAACACTTTGATTGACAGCCGCGGTCCCGGGGAACAGTTTGATTGACAGCCGCCCTTCCAGGGACACGATCCCCTCGCTCTGCCTGCCCCTCGTCAGCAAACCCGGAAGCGAATACCTCAGTGCGCCTGCGCCTGATGCTCAGCGGTGCCGCCTCAGTCCATGTGCTCCAGTTCCTCTGTAGCTGATTTTAGTTGCATGGCAGGGGTGGGCAATTAATTCTTCCAAGGGGCTACATGAGAAACCTGAGTTGTGTTGGAGGGCAGAACCAACAATAAGTTGAACATAATTCTGCTCAGTATTAATTTTCTCCCATTGTTAAAAAGTACTAAATTATATAATTTTGCACCGAAACTTATAATCAAAAGAATAAGGATATTCTGTTACAATAAAGATATGAAATTGTGGAGTAGGTCAAGTACAGAAGAAATAAACAGTAAAAACAATAATTTCAGTATTTCATTTTATTTTTAACATGTTAATCTCCCAAAACAATAATGAAACGTTGTTTCATTATTGTTCAGTATTACAAACAACCAACAACTCTATACAAAAAGAAATAAGTGCTTTTGATGTTTTTCAGTTCATTTTACTTGTTGAGTGAGAAAAATCCAGTCTGTTTTGGGCTTGAACAAGTGCACTGAAATCTGGTTGAATGTCTGAGGTGGTTATGCGAAGGGCAGCTGAGAGGTGATCATCAGTGATAGAGGATCAGTATTTGGATTTGTTGAATTTCATCACTGAGAATGTCTGTTCACATATATAGGTAGATCCAAAGAGGACTAGAATCTTCTGAGCATGCCTCCTCATGTGTGGAAAGTTCTCCTCTTTGAGAGAAGAGTAAAAATCAAGCAGTGACACTGACCTAAAGTAGTTTGCCAGAAGTGTGTCAGACTGCAGGTCAATGAGTTCAAGCTAAACATCACTAGGTGCATTCTCCACATTGCATGTAAATGGGGGAAAAAAAACCTGGTCATCAGGTGTGAGGCACTGTCATTGCTATTATACGTGGCACAGGTCTGGCCTATTCCCAGAACCTGTGCCGCTGCAGTCACCCGGGCCATCTTCCAATTTATATGGAGGTCAAAGATGGACCGGGTCCGAAGGGACTCACTGTATAAAGATCTGGACAACGGGGGAAAAAATACACCCAAGGCCACCCTCACCCTGATGGCCACCTTTGTGTGTGGCTGCATCAAGCTGTACGCAAACACCAAGTGTCACTACGTACTGAGATTCTACCTGTCCCCGGTGTTGCGAAGGATGGGCCTGGCCTCGCTGCCACGGAACGCTCCGAGT
>NC_057729.1:49668645-49670386 GCF_004010195.1 Chiloscyllium plagiosum
GTCGACGTTCGTCCCGAGCAGTGCCGTGACGCGGGACTCCGTGCTCTACGGTCTGTTCCCCGGGACGCACACCGAGACGAACATCAACTGTGCCTGGAGGATCATCAACTCGGTGAAGGACGCTCTCTGGGTGGTCCGAAACCTGCTGATCATCTAGCTGAAGGAGTTGACCTCGACTGTGTGTTGCAGACTGGCACATTCCATGGTCCAGGACTACATGTTGAGGGACGCGCTGAAGCTTGGGGCAGCTGCCGCCAAGGCGCGGTGGGGAAAGACCACTGTGTAAAGTCTGCCTGCCTAACGAAGAACAGGGGGTCCATGCAGTCATTTGGGCTCTGCTGAAGCCTCAGCTAATTATATGGGCATATGATCGAAAAATGTACAGACCTGTATAAAAATGATCAGTTTTGATCTCTGTATGTAAATGTTTACATACGTATGGCATGACCAATTGTACAGACCATCAAATTATTTATGAATAAAGTATATTTTTGAAATAAAAAAAAATTCATGTGAATATCATTCTCAGCCATTTTAAAGTCTTGAAATCGCCTTGAAAATTCACCATGAGTGCTTCTAACACAGATGAGTACCTGTGGAGGTGTTTTAAAAAATTCTCAAGGTCAGGTTCGTAGGAGAGTAGTCTGACACAGAACAAACGACCAAGAGGCGAGTCTGCTAGAATATGGGCATTTTATTCCCCGCAGCGTCGCACAACCAGGTCTCATACAACGGGTCTGGCTTATACTCACTCTACATGTTACCAAAACTGGGAGCCGTCAGTTCTCGTAGAGCGGTTGCCAACAACCCACGCTCGGCGGTTAAACGTAACCCCGGAGCAGACTCACCGAACTGGAGACTTTTCCAGCTGATATACTCTTTTCCAGATATAAACATTCATGTGAACAGCAGAGCAAGGCTAAAAAACACATTCCATTCTGGTTACATACAGATAAGAAGATTCACACGGGGAGGTGTGTAATAAGATTCACACGGGACTAAGCAACACCTCCATTCCGGTTAGATTCACACATGTATTGGGACATAATTTTTAACCGTTTCACCACATTCCACTGCTTGGAATTTTACACCACAGGAGGTGATCAGCTGAAGGTGCAGCTTCCTTCAGTGTTGGTAAGTGGGTGAGAATATTGTCCTCCATTTGGCTTGAGAGAAACTGCAACTTTCTCATAAGAGCCTTCACCAAGTTGTACATTTCATGCACAAAAAGGCCCTTGCACTGCAGTTTCACATTTAGTTCATTCATAAGTGCAGTCACATCAACAGCAAAGCCAAGGTCTGCAATCCAGTCTGCATCTGGACACACACAAATCTTGAATCTCTTCTCTCAGGTCCCATACACTTTTCAGCATTTCAATCCCCAGAAGAGTATAAAGAAAGTAGGAGTATACTTAAGAGGGAATTCAGGAGGGCAAAACATGGACAAGACATAGCTTTGGCAAATAGAATTAAGGAGAATCCAAAGGGTTTTTACAAATACATTAAGGACAAAAGGGTAACTAGGGAGAGAATAGGGCCCCTCAAATATCAGCAAGGCAGCCTTTGTGTGGAGCCACAGAAAATGGGGGAGATACTAAATGAATATTTTGCATCAGTATTTACTGTGGAAAAGGATATGGAAGATATAGACTGTAGGGAAAAAATAGTGACATCTTGCAAAATGTCCATATTAGAGAGAAGGAAGTGCTGGATGTCTTGAAACGGTTAAAGGTGGATAAAT
>NC_057729.1:49672021-49678938 GCF_004010195.1 Chiloscyllium plagiosum
AAAAGAGACGTAAGGGGCAACTTTTTCATGCAGAGGGTGGTACGGGTATGGAATGAGCTGCCAGAGGATGTGGTGGAGGCTGGTACAATTGCAACATTTAAGAGGCATTTGGATGGGTATATGAATAGGAAGGGTTTGGAGGGATATGGGCCGGGTGCTGGCAGGTGGGACTAGATTGGGTTGGGATATCTGGTCGGCATGGCCGGGTTGGACCGAAGGGTCTGTTTCCGTGCTGTACATCTCTATGACTCTTTTGCCCAGGCTGAACCATCTGACAGCTGTGTGGTAGCCTATGTCACGATGTTCAGTCTCATTTTCCTCCAAAAGTGCAACAAACTGCCTGTAATTCAAAGCTCTTGCTCTGATGAAGTTAACTATTTTAGTTACAACATCAACCACATGGTTAATTTTTAACACTGACTTCACAACACTTCCTGATGCATAATACAATGCAAAAATACCAATTTCTGTTCAGAGTCAATTTCTGTCACTTTATCCTGCATTCTCTTTCAGAGTCCAACATTTTTCCCATTAGATTTGGACAACCATCCATTGTCACACCCACCAGCTTGTCCCATTTTAGTCCCAACGTGTCCAAACGTGCATTTACCTCCGTGAACAAATCATTACCAGTTGTTGTTCCCTTCATTGACTGCATGGCTGCCAGCTCCTCCGTGATTTTAAAGTCCGTAGTTATCCCACATACGAAGTTGAATAGTTGGGCTGTGTCACGTACGTCGCAGCTCTCATCCAAAGCCAAGGAAATAAAGTCAAAGTTGACCACTCTGTGCTGGAGGTGAAGCTCCAGATTTCTCCAGCGATGTCCCCAATCCTTCTCGTTACAGTAGTCGGGAGAGGGGCACATTCTCAAATGCCTCCTTTTTGTCCGGGCATGTTAGTTCTGCAGAGTCCAACAAGCACTCCTTAATAAACTCTCCATCAGAAAACGGTTTACTGTTTCTGGCGATTTTGTGGGATATGACATAACTTGTCTTGGCATGAGCTGACATTTTGAGGACTAGCCAGCAAGCATCACTTTTACTGTTCACGCACACACATACATGCACCTGTGCGTCCATACGTAAATAAAAAAAGCATCCTTTTCAAAACAAAAGCAACACAGTTGTATTGCGTGCATGGCGTAAATGCTTTTTCATTTATGTTCTAATTTAAGATTGACCTCATGTGGGCCGGCAGGAACGACCAAAGGGCCGGAAGTGGCCCGAGGGCCGTAAAATGCCCAGGTCAGTTGTATGGTACATTTTATATTGCAACGTTGCATGTGGTGCAGTTTCTCAGTGGCCTTTCTTTTAATTGCACGCTAGATTTCATATTGCAACAATGTACATGGTGCAGTTTCTAAATGTCTGCTTTTTCTAAATGTCTGCTTTTTAACTGCATAATATATTTCATATTGCAACAATGCATGTTGTGCAGTTTCTAAAAGTCTGTTTTTAATTGCATGATACATTTCTTATTGCAATAACGCATTTTGTCCAGTTTCTAAAAGTCTTTAATTGTTTGATGCATTTCATATTTCAACAATATATGTTGTATAGTTTCTAAATGTCTGATTTTTAATTGCATGATACTTTGCATATTGCAACAATACACATATTACAGTTTCTAAAAGTCTTTTTTAATTGCATGATACATTTCATGTTGCAACAATACATGTGCAGTTTCTAAATGTCTGCTTTTAATTGTATGATACATTTCATATTACGACAATGCACATCGAGCAGTTTCTAAAAATCTATTTTTAATTGCATGATACATTTCATATTTCAACAATGCACATTGTGCAGTTTCTAAACGTCTGCTTTTAATGACATGAAACATTTCATATTACAATGATGCATATCGTGCAGTTTCTAAAAGTCCGTTTTAATTGCCATGATATATTTCATATTGCAACAATGCAAGTTGTGCAGTTTCTAAAAATCTGTTTTTAATTGCATGATGCATTTCATATTTCAACAATGCACATTGTGCAGTTTCTAAATGTCAGCTTTTATTGGCATGAAACATTTCATATTGCGACAATGCATATAGTGCAGTTTTCAATGGCTGTGGCTTTTAATTGCACGATATATTTCATATTGCAATAATGCATGTGGTGCAGCTTCTCAATGGCTATGTTTCAGAATCATGGAGTCATACAGTATGGAAACAGACCCTTTAGTCCAACTTTGGCCATGCTGACCAAGTTTCGATTGATTGATTTACTGTTGTCATGTGTACAGAGATACAGTGTTTTGTGTGCTTTACAGCAGATGGTACCATACAAAGTGCCTGTTTCCACACTGTAAGTAATCTAATCTAAAAAAAAGTGCACCAGGGTAGCAGAATGGAGTGCAGAATACAGAGAAACCTTGATTATCTGAACGAGATTGGGGAGGGGGGGGGAGGCACTATTTTGTTCGGATAATTGATTATTCAGATAATCGATTTTACCTTAAACAAGGGAAGCCGTACTGATATAGTGTTCTACCGGAGAATTTGTTTAAATTTATCATTTTAATGAGTCTGCTTTTAAAACAAACTAATCCTTGCAGTCTGCAAATTAGAGGTTAAAATGAGAAGGACTGACCATCACATAAATACCGTATATCAAATCCCAGCATGAAACAAGGTCCTGAACAGCTTCTACGATCGCGAGAGCATTTGTCAGTTTCTGGGAACTCAGACTCACCATAGAATGACAGAAGCACTGCCTCGTTCATGCATTTGCATTCTCGGCATTTTTTTAAAAACGAATGGCCCGGTAAAGTGACGCGAATACCCTGTAAAACACAGGGCTGTGTAACACCCCTTACCGAAAAAATATTCAGTCACTGATTCTTGAGCTCCTTGTGTTTCTTTGTTTTTGCCAGTGTTTTCACATCTTCTTCAGTACAGGTAAATCTAATGTAACGTTTTTGCGGGACCTTTAAATCTTCTTCAGATAATCCGAAATTCAGATAAACGATAATCGGATAATCGAGGTTCCTCTGTACAGTGTTACAGCCGCAGAGACAGTGCCGAGAGAGAAATTGACATTAACATTTGAGAGGTCTATTCAAAAGGGTGATAACAGCGGGAAGAAGCTGTTCTTGAATCTGTTTGTATGGGTATTCAAACTTTTATATCTACTGCCCAACGGAAGAGGGTGGATGAGAGTATAACTGAGGTGGCAGGGGTCTTTGATTACTGACATTAATGGAGAGATTGTTGTATTTATACCATGGCTTAGGGTGTAGCTTTGCTCGGTGAGCTGTAGGCTTGATATCCAAACATTTCATTACCTGGCTAGGTAACATCATCAGTGGCGACCTCCAAGTGAAGCGAAGCTGTTGTCACCAGGCCTGGATCGGTTGCATCCTAGATTGTTGTGAGAGATAAGAGAGCAAACTGCGGAGCTGTTGACAGAAATGTTCCAGTCCAAAACTACAGGGCATAGATTTAAGGTGAGCAGGGAAAGATCTAAAAGGGACCCAAGGGGCAACTTTTTCATGCAGAGGATGGTGCATATATGGAATGAGCTGCCAGAGGTAGTGGTGGAGGCTGGTACAACTACAACATTTAAAAGGCATCTGGGTGGGTACATGAATTTGAAGGATTTAGAGGGATAAGGGCCAAATGCTGGTAATTGGAACTAGATTAATTTAGGATATCTGGTCGGCACAGACAAATTGAAGGGTCTGCTTCTATGACTCTATGACCACATTAAAAGTATTGTGTTTAGTTTGGGCACATTATTTACTGAAGGATGCTAAAGTCCTGGAGAGAGTTCAAAGGAAATTTACTAGAATGATACCAGGAATGAGGGATTTTTGATACAAGAAAAGATTATAAAGATTACGCTTATTCTGAACAATTTTGACAGTCAGTAGGGGTCACAAATTCTTAGTGATTGAATCCTTCAGTGGCTCGGTACCTCTCTATCTTTGTGATCTCTTTCAGCCTCATAGCCCTCTGAGATAGCCGTATTCCTTTAATTTTGATCTCTTTAGCATTCCTGATTTTTTCCTGTCTCTCTCCACCTAGGGCTGTGCCTTCGACTGCCCAGACCTGTAGCTCCGGAATTATCTCCCTTAAAGTCCTTCCACCTCCTCAATTTCAAAGCATTCCTTAAAATCTACATAGTTGACCAACTTTTGTCTAAATGTCTCCTCTGCTGCCTCCACATCAAATTTGGTTTGGTCTCCACTCTGAGACGTGCCTTGAGATGTTTTACTACTGTAGCTGTACAAGTTGTTCAAGGGGGAAATGCAGGAGAGGTGAGTCATAGAATCATGGAATTTCATATCACAGAAGGAGGCCATTCACCCATTGTGTTCTGTACTGGCCCCCAGAAGGATCCACCCAGCTAGTCCCATTCTTTAGTTCTGCCTCCGCAATCCTTTAACTTCATCATTTTCTCAGATGAAATCTTTTGAAACCTCAGATGAAATCCACTTCCACCACTCTCCCAGGCAGCACATTCCAAATCCTAACAACTCTCTGAGTATGGAAGATTCTCTTCAGGTCACTCCTATCTTTCTTGCTGACAGTATTGAATTTGTGACCCTTATTGACATGCCAACTAGTGGAAACAGAATATCCTTCTTTACCCTGTCAAAACTGTTCAGAATTTTAAACATGCCATTAAGGTGTGTGGCATGGTGGCATAGTGATTAGCACTGCTGCCTCACAGTGCCAGAGATTTGGGTTCAATTCCAGCCTCAGGCAACTGGCTGGAATTGAACCCAGCCAGTGGTTCAACTCTACATTCTGTGTAGAGTTTGTACATTCGCCCTGTGTCTGCGTGAGTTTCCTCCGGGTGCTTGGTTTCCTCCCACAGTCCAAAAATGTGCAGGTTAGGTGAATTGGCCATGCTAAATTGCCCATAGTGTTAGGTGTAGGGGAATGGGTCTGGGTGGGTTGCTCTTCGGAGGGTCAGTGTGGACTTGTTGGGCCGAAGGGCCTGTTTCCACACTGTAGGGAATCTAATCTAAAAAAAAGGTCACCTCTTAATCTTCTCTGTTCCATGGACAATAAGCCCAATTTCTATCATCTTTCCTTGTATCTAAAATCCCTCATTCCTGGGTGGCATGATGGCTCAGTGGTCAACACTGCTGCCTTGCAGCGCCAGGGATCCGGGTTCGATTCCCACCTCGGGTGACTGTCTGTGTAGAGTTTGGGTATACTCACTGGTTTTGCATGGGTTTCCTCCGGATGCTCCGGTTTCCTCCCACATTCCAAAGATGTGCAGGGCTGGTGAATTGGCCATGCCAAAATTGCCCATATAGCGTTAAGTGCATTAGTCAGGGGTAAATATAGGGTAGGGGAATGGGTTTGGGTGGGTTACTCTTCAGTAGGTTGGTGTGGACTTGCTGGGCCAATTGGCTTGTTTCCATACTGTAGGGAATTTAAAATTGAGGTGCTGCTGGGCTGAAAGCTAATGTAGGTCAATGAGCGAAGTGATATGGGCCAGCACATCACCACATTGTACTAAACCATCTGGACATTCACACTGAGCTTGTAGAGTAATCTACTTTGATCCTGGACCCAGCTCGTAAGCTGCACAATGTTTATACCGTAAACTAATCTGATTTAATACCAACTGCCTGACATAACTCAGTGTTGACAGCATAAGCAAGTCGACTGTTGGTATGTCCTGCTGCATGGAGCCAGTCTCTACATCCATTAGTTCCATTGGTCTGAGGACCTGTAAACTGAATAAAATGCATCTCAGTCTGAGACAACCACAGAGGTAGAATGTTTGAGATCCCACTCGCTATGGAAAGAAAAATTAGCTCAAGATCTAAAGCTAATCACTTAAGTAACAATATTTCACTCAGCAGCAATTGAATAAATAGTGTGTTAGGAATAGAGTGGAGAGTAGGAAAAGAGAAAATACAGAAAACGTTGGAAACCTTGTCAGCAGGTGAGGAAGCAGGTGCAGAAACAGAGGGAGAGAGAAACGCAAGTGTTCCTCAGGACAATGAACCTTTGTCATTTGTCAAAACATTCAATTTGTTCACCTTTCTGCATAAATGCGGCTGTTTGCTCTGCTGGGTGTTTCATCAAATTTATAGCAGAGAAAGAACATTGGTTTACTTCAGTGTTTATGCTCACATCAGCTTCCTCCTAAATCTGCTCCATCTAATCCGATCAATTTAGCATCAACCTATTTATTTGGTTCTCTCTCATGTACCCACAATACTGTTTGGGGTGGGGGGAAGGGGTCGGGGATTTTGACCTGGAGCATTTGTTCTGTTTTGCAATCAACAGATGCTGCCAGGCCTCTTGAGTATTTCCCTCACTTTCTGCTTTTGGTCTTAACTCAGTTGTGTCTAGCAATCTGATAACTCAAAACATTTAGCACTCTGCAAGGTTTGTGAAGGTTTGTAGCTCAGGTTGAGGTTTAGGGTGTAGGTTTGCTCGCTGAGCTGTAGGTTTGATATATAGACGTTTCATTACCTGGCTCAGTAACATCATCCAAGTGAAGCGAAGCTGTTGTCTCCTGCTTTCTATTTATATGTTTGTCCTGGATGGGTTCCTAGGGTTTGTGGTGATGTCATTTCCTGTCCGAGGGGTCTTAGTAGCCTGGCTGTCATTTCTGGCTGTCAGAACACTATTCCAATGAGCCACCACACTGCAGCACAGACTAACTTCGGAAAACAGAGGAAAAGCACCTATACAACGTATTCAAGAAGAACGGATACTCAAATAATACAGTGCGCAGCTTCCTCAAGAACAAACCACGACAAGCAGACCAAACACAGCCAGAAACCCTAACCACCTTACCATACATCAAATAAGTTTCAGAAATGACAGCCAGACTACTAAGACCCCTCGGAATCCTAGTAGCACACAAACCCACCAACACTCTCAAACAAAAACTAACAAACCTAAAAGACCCAGTACAACCCATGGACAAAACCAACGTC
>NC_057729.1:49679028-49685820 GCF_004010195.1 Chiloscyllium plagiosum
AGCCACAAAAAGACATGACCCTCTCTCCCTCGTAGCCCTACACACGGATGAAAAAAAACCCACCATTTCGACTGGGACAACACATCTATCCTGGGACAGGCTAAGCAAAGACATGCCAGAGAATTCCTAGAGACCTGGCACTCCAACCACAACACCATAAACAAACTCATAGATCTAGATACCATCTATCAACCCCTCAGAAAACGAACAGGAAATGACATCACCACAAACCCCAGGAACCCCATCCAGGACAAACAATTAAATAGAAAGGAGACAACAGCTTCGCTTCACTTGGAGGTCGCCACTGATGATGTTACCTAGCCAGGTAATGAAACGTCTGGATATCAAACCTACAGCTCAGCGAGCAAATCTACACCCTAAACCTCAACCTGAGCTACAAACCTTCACAAACCTTACATTATACCATGGCGCTAAGCACTCAATCTCTTTCCTGTATTCTATCTCGTCGTTGTTTGATTTGACCTAGAAGGATGGTGTCGACAGCAAATTTGTAAAAGGGGTTGGGCAGAATTTGGCCGCACAGTCATGACAGGATAGCGTGTATTGTAGGGGGCTGAGTGTGCAACCTTACAGGGCACTGGTGTTGGGGATTATGGTGGAGGAGGTTTTGTTGCCTATGGTTGCTGATTGTGGTCTATAGGTCAGGAAGTCGAGGATCTAGTTACAAGGGGGGGGTGGGGGGTGGGGGGGTGGAGACCTAGGTCTCGAGTTTGTTTGGAATTATGGTGTTGAAGGCGGAACTGTAGTCAATAAATAGGAGCCTGATGTAGGTATCCTTATTGTTCAGGTGTTCCAGAGATGAGTGTAGGGCCAGGGAGATGACATCTGCTGTGGGCCTGTTGTGCCGGTCAGTAAATTGCAAAGAAGCAAGGCAATCTGCAAGGCTGGAGTTGGTGTAAGCCATACACCTGAAGCACCTCATAATTGTGGAGATCAGAGCCAGCAGGCAGTAGTCATTGAGGCACGCTGCAAGAGTTTTCTTTGGCACCGGGTTGATGGTGGTCCTCTTGAGGCAGGTGGGGACTTCAGATCATCGTGAGGAGAGCGAATACTCCCAGCAGCTGGTCCCCACGGGATCTGAGTGCACGGCTGGGGACTGCATCCAGGCCAGTTGCTTTCCGTGGGGTCACTCTCAAGGGGGCAAATCTAATATCTGTGATGGTGACCATGGGTACAGGTGCATCTGAGGCTGTTGGGATAGGTGGCATCATCTCACTAACCTTCTGTTCAAAATGAACATGAAATGCATTGAGCTTGGTGGGTAGGGATATACTGTTTGACTTTGCTTTGTAGCCAGTTGTATCATGTAAGCCTTGCCACAAATGATGGGTGTCCACGTGGTTGGTCTGGGTCTCTGGTTTAGTTAGGTATTGCCTCTTGGTGTTCTTGAAGGTTGTACCTTGATTTCTGATATAGGTCAGGGTTGCCAACTTGTATACATCAGACCAGGGCTTCAATAGGGAGTGGATCCCCAGTTCATCCATGGTTTCCAATTGGGAACATTCAGATTAACTTCTTCGGCACTCAATCTTCTACACACTTACTAATGAAGTAATGGAATACAGGGAGAACTAGCCATTCAGATACAGAACTGGTTCAAAGGTAGAAGACAGGGTGGTGGTGGAGGATTGTTTTTCAGGCTGGAGGCCTGTGACCAGTGGTGTGCCACAAGGATTAGTGCTAGATCACTGCTTTTCATCATTAATATAAATGGTTTGGATGTGAACATAGAAGGTATGGTTAGTAAGTTTGTAGATAACACCAAAATTGGATGTGTAGTGGACAGCAAAGAAGATTACCTCAGAGTACAGCAGGATCTTGATCAGATGGGCCAATGGGCTTAGGGGTGACAGATGGAGTTTAATTTAGAGAAATGTGAGGTGCTGCATTTTGGAAAGGCAAATCAGGGCAGGACTTATACACTTAATGTAAGGTCCTGCAGAGTGTTGCTGAACAAAGAGACCTTAGAGTGCAAGTTCATAGTTCCTTGAAAGTGGAGTCACAGGTAGATAGGATAGTGAAGAAGGCATTTGGTATGCTTTCCTTTATTGGTCAGAGCATTGAGTATAGGAGTTGGGAGGTCATGTTGTGCCTGTACAGGACATTGGTTAGGCCACTTTTGGAATACTTTATGCAATTCTGGTCTCCTTACTATTGGAAGGATGTTGTCAAACTTGGAAGGGTTCAGAAAAGATTTACAAGGATGTTACCAGGGTTGGGGGTTTTGAGCTATGGCTGGGACTATTTTCCGTGGAACATCAGAAGCTGAGGGGTGACCTTATAGAGATTTATAAAATCATGAGGGGTATGGATAGGGTAACTAGGCAAGGTCTTTTCCCCAGGGTGGGGGAGTTCAAAACTAGAGGGCATAGGTTAACATCAGAAGCTGAGGGGTGACCTTATAGAGATTTATAAAATCATGAGGGGTATGGATAGGGTAAATAGGCAAGGTCTTTTCCCCCAGGGTGGGGGAGTTCAAAACTAGAGGGCATAGGTTTAATGTGAGAAGGGAAAGATTTAAAAGGGACCAAAGGGGAAACATTTTCATGCAGAGGATGGTGCGTGTATAGAATGAGCTGCCAGAGGAAGTGGTTGAGATGGGTATAATTACAATATTTAAAAGCCATCTGGAATGATTTATGAATAGGAAGGATTTAGAGGAATGTAGGCCAAGTGCTGGCAAATGGGACTAGATTAATTTTGGATATCTGGTCGGCATGGACAAGTTGGACTGTAGGATCTGCCTCCATGCTATACATCTTTATGACTCTGTGACATGGGATGAAACCTTTCATGATACATGATCTGTAATCTAATGTTTTAGTGGTCTTGCTATACCTTTGCAAATTGTCTTTCTTATAATAAACTTTTAAACTTTATGCAAAACAAAATACAAGAGCAAGGAGATTATGTTAATCTTGGAGAGACCATTTGTTTGGCTTCACCTGGAATATTGCATCCAGTTATTCGTGCCAGGCTTAGGAAAGCTGTGAAGGTAGCAGAGAACATGCAGAAAAAATTTTACAAGAATAATCCTGAGGTGGGGAACTTCAGTTATGTCGATAGATTGGAAAAGCTGACTCTGCATTTTTTGGAGAGGAGCAAGTTGAAAGTAAGTTTGACAGAGAAATTCAAAATGGGGAGAGGTCTGGAAACAGTAGATAGGGAAAAACTGCCCCGATAATGGAAAAATCAGCAACCAGTGGACACAAATTTAAAGTAGGCAAAAGTGAGGACTGCAGATGCTGGAGATCGGAGCCTAGATTAGAGTGGTGCTGGAAAAGCACAGCAGGTCAGGCAGCATCCGAGGAGCAGGAAAATTGATGTTTCGGGCAAAACCCTTCATCAGGAATGAAGGCAGGGAGACTCCGGGATGGAGAGGTAAATGGGAGCAGCACTCTAATCTAGACAAATTTAAAGCAGTTAGCAAATTAAAGTTATAAAAGTGGATGCAATTAAGCCATGAGGAAAGGTAGCAGATCAGATCTGGAATGAATTATCAAAAATTGTAATGGAGGCAAGGATCAATTATGGGAGAGGTTGGAGGGTTATTGTGAGAAACAAAGCTCACTCAGTTCAATAATTTCAGTCCGAGACAAGATCTGAAGCAATCAGTAGGTTTATTATACACTTGCAAGCGTGGTGCCTGGAATAAGGCACGCAGAGTTTAGCAATTCACTACTCCAAACCCAGTGCCCATTACTATTGTTTATCTCTTGCCTTATCTGGCCTTGTGCATAACAAAGTACAAATTTTACTTGGCCATTTCACCACATCCTGCTGTGGTCCATTGTTAGGTATATCCTGCTATCTATTTCCCCCACCTGTGACATTTCCTCCCTTTCCCTAACCGTATTGATCCTTATGATCTTTTAATTGGAGTTTTTTTTTGCTTTTGCAGAAGTGGGAAACAGATGCTTATAACTACTGCTTGTACAAGCATATCTGGCTTAACCTACATCCTCACAGTACCTTATCTATTTGTCTGTAACAGCTACCATTGTTTGCAGGCACGTTTCATTCTTGTATGCACATTTTAGCTAATACAAAAACAATTATATATTTCCTTCACATAGTTTTCATTCTTGTTGACTCAGCTCTTGGTTGAAACAATTATACACTGGTGTGAGTTCATTTACCTTACATAAGTAATTATGATTGCAGAAGTGTAGCTGTTCAGGACAAGGGCTTTTTTAAATCTGAGTGGACGAAAATTTTAAAATAGATACGAGAGGCAAATCTTTTACAGAGTGGTTTGTGTGTGGAATGAACTTCCTAAGACAGTGGTAAATGCAGCCACAATTACAACATTTAAAAGACATTTAGATAAGTATATAAATAAAAAATATTTGGAAGAATACTGGCCAAATGCAGACAAGTGGGGCTAGTTTAGTTTGGGATTGTGGTCGGCATGGTCAGATTGGACCGAAGGGTCTGTTTCCGCGCTGTATGCTCTATGACACTAAGTAACACTACTTTACCTATATCCCACAGTTTTTATTTGGAAAGGGAGAATGTGCCGGGTTCTGAGAGAAGACAGGAGAATGGTATGCTGTGAGATGTTCATTTGGAAGCTAATGCCGATGTGATGGGCTGAATGGCCTATTTCTGCACCGTACCAATTCTGAAGATAATTGGCAATACACCAAGGAAAAAGATTTTTATTCAGTGAGGCAGAAGGTATCACTTGGAAGGGCAGTGGAAGCAGATTCAATAGTAACGTTTAAACTGGGATTAGATAAATACTTGAAGGCCAAAAATGATCAGCACTATTGGGTAAAAGCAAGATAAATCAGGTGTTTAGATTGTTTATTCAAAAAGCTAACACAGGAATGACAAGCCCAATGGCTTCAGTTGTTTTATGGTTAGATAAATTATGTAATTTTGTTCAGTGAAAATTACTTGGGTGGTAAATCAGCATGTCCTGTCTGGCCTTCTGTGAAAGCCAATTACATTGTAAAGTCCTGGAATGAACTGTATTTAGATTCCAAACAGTATACTGACCATGTTCCAAATAAAAGATCACTACTTAAATAAATGAGAATTCAAAACAAAGTCTGGGAGAGGAAATCAGAAAAACTGTCATGTATTATACTTTGCTATCAGAGTGCCCTGTTGTGAAATGATTACATCAGGGGAAACTAATCCTACTCTGGCTCCATTTAATAATTCATGAGCTCTGTAGCCTTCTGCAGCATTGAGTGTACAGAACAGCATTTACCTTCTTAATACTGCATTTCTTGTTTAAACTGGAGGTGCTCTGTGCGATTCCACTTGGTATACTGTCATTGCCTATATGGATGTAATTCCCACCATGTGGTATTTCGGCAGGTGTCAAAACTTTTAAAAAGTTGTGTTGAAAATTCGATTGAGCAGAAATGTTTATAAATATTTCACGTTAATACTCCCCTCCAGATCTACAGGGTTTCATTTTAATTCTTCATTACACTTTCACAACCTTTCCTGAGACTGTATTATTCCATGAAAGATCATCTGGAAAACCCTTCTAAAAAAATTGCCTAAAAACAATAGAGGTGATGGTATTATCGTTTGGTTATAAATCCAGAGATCCAGGTAATGTTCAGGGGATCTGGGTTCAAATCCAGATGGTGGAATTTGAATTTAGTAAAACTCTGGAACTAAGAATCTAATAATGACCACAAAAGCATTGTTGATTATCAGAGAAACTCATCTGGTTCACTCATGTCCTTTAGGGAGAGAAATCTGCTGTTCTTACCTGATCTGGACTACATGTGATGACACCAGACCCAAAACAATTTGATTGGCTCTTAACTGCTTCTGGGAGGAGAAAGTGAGGTCTGCAGATGCTGGAGATCAGAGATGGAAATGTGTTGCTGGAAAAGCGCAGCAGGTCAGGCAGCATCTAGGGAACAGGAGAATCGACGTTTCGGGCATTAGCCCTTCTTCAGGCATCTGCAGACCTCACTTTCTCCTCAAAGATTTCAACCTACTGCGAATCCTCTTACAAGGATGCCTTCCTTGAAGAAGCTCTCTTTCTCCCTCTACAAAGGTTTCAGTGAGTTTTTCTCTCACTGCACCCCCCAGGTCATCTCCTCTGCACAGAAGCTGCCTGAAGAAGGGCTAATGCCCGAAACGTCGATTCTCCTGTTCCCTAGATGCTGCCTGACCTGCTGCGCTTTTCCAGCAACACATTTCCATCTCTTAACTGCTTCTGTGCAATTATGGACGAGCAATAAATACTTGCTTAGCTGATGATATCCAAATGCCATGAGTGAAAAATGATAAAACAGAAACATTGACAAGAGAATCCCTTTTCACTGATCAACTGTGCTCATCCACAGAGTGAGGCAGAGTTCAAGTAACTCTACACCAGTTTTTACGTGCTTTTGATGAATTTGGATTAACCATTAATCTAAAGGAGACAGTGATCATGAGAATTTTCCAAGCGAACTCCAGACAGAGAACTTGCAGATGCTTCAAGTCCACAAGGTCGACCTAGGCTCGGGATTAAAGATGCTAACAGGAAGATCAGGTTCACACACTGGGGTGAGGGGGCTATTAAGGATGGCTCTTGCTGGAGAAATGCAAGACCTAGTGGTTTTATCGCTGGACTATTAATCCGGAGACCTGTGTTTGAATGTCATAAAAGGTAAAAACAATGACTGCAGATGCTGGAAACCAGATCCTGGATTAGTGGTGCTGGAAGAGCACAGCAGTTCAGGCAGCATCCAAGGAGCTTCGAAATTGACGTTTTGGGCAAAAGCCCTTCATCAGGAATAAAGGCAGTGA
>NC_057729.1:49685825-49699926 GCF_004010195.1 Chiloscyllium plagiosum
GGGGAAATGAGGGAACTGTTGAAGTCCACATTGATGCCCTGGGGTTGAAGTGTTCCGAGGCGGAAGATGAGGCGTTCTTCCTCCAGGCGTCTGGTGGTGAGGGAGCGGCGGTGACAAGTCCATACCAACCCTGTGAAGAGTAACCCACTCCCCTACATTTACCCCTGACTAATGCACCTAGCATTATGGACAATTTAGCATAGCCTAACCTACACATCTTTGGATTGTGGGAGGAAACCTGCACAGAACGTGCAAACTCCACACAGACAGTCACCTGAGGTGGGAATCAAACCTGGGACTCTGGCGCTGTGAGGCAGCAATGGTAATCACTGAGCCACTGTGCCACCTCTAAAGGATGAATTATTTATCATGAAAACATGGAAGAATATCAATGTTACTTTCACACATGTAATATATTTTTATTTATCTTGATTTCCCATTTTTAACCTTGCTGCAACCACATTAATCTTTCAAGGATATATAATGTGGTACAGAGATATTGAAACATTTGGTGCTCCTCAGAATGTAAACGGGGATTCTGAACATTGCTGGTCTGATGGTTTAGTGCACAGCTAAGGATGTTACCAGCAGTGGCTGAGTGCTGCTAAATTAGAAGGTTGTAGGTTCAAACCTACTGCAGAGTGTTCAGTATAAAATACTGATGCTACAGAAGTGAGTGACTTTCTTTCAGATAAGATCATAAACCAAAACCCTCCCAGGCAGATACAAAGGATCCCATGAAGAAAAGCAGCAGTGTTCTCTCTTGTATCCAAATCAATATTTATCTTGCAATGTAACTGGAACAGATTAACAATGTGTTGCTTTTTTTGTGGGAGCTTGTTATGTGTGAATTGTTGGCTGCACTGCATTTGCTACATAACACCTCTGTAGGGTGTCCTGAAACTTTAAAAGGTGCTAAATAAATGCAAGGTGTTTTTCTATATGGTCTGCAGACTTAGGGATAAATTGCAATTGTGTCTGAGTGTGAGTGAGTGAGTGAAGCAGTAGGGCTCTTGAGAACACTGGCACAATTCGATTGACCAGCCTTTTCTATCCCTTAGTCAAAACACCACTGCCTGTTTTCGACCTGTCCCACCCTGTATCAAAGTTTATTGCCCTTACATTCCAGCACCCCAATCAAATGCCTGAGATAAATTAAAAAGATCTGTGAAATCTTAGTGTTGGCAGAATCCGCCAATGTAGCTGTTACTGTGTCCAGATGTAATGCCATGTGTCTTTGGAATTCCACTGGGTGAGGCTAGTTGTTCTTAATCGCAACCTGCTGTGAAGATAGGGTTTCAAGGATAGGATGAGGTTCACCTGTATCTACTCCCCACCCAGTTTAATGTTGTACTGATCGTTCATCATACATGCTTGTATTTCTGAGGTGGTTCAATCACCATCTGCAGAATTCTTGATGTGGAAATGCTTCTGTTGGACTGAGGTGGACAAAGTTAAAAATCCCACAACACCAGGTTACAGTTCAACATATGCATTTGGAAGTACCAACTTTCAGAACACTGCTTCTTCATCAGGTAACTAGTGGGGCAGAATGTGTCTTATGATCCTGCCTCACTATTTACCTGATTAAGGAGCAGCACTCGGAAAGCTAGTACTTGCAAATAAACCTATTGGACTATAACTTGGTGTTGTGTGATTTTTAACTTCAGAATTCTTGACCTTAGATAGGGAAATAACTGAGGCAAAATGGGAAGCAAAAGTAAAGGTCAATGAAATCTTTCAAAATGTATATGAGAAGTGAATGTTTGGTTGTGATGTAAGGGACTTCCATGCTTCAGTT
This sequence comes from Chiloscyllium plagiosum, assembly GCF_004010195.1. NCBI lineage: Eukaryota > Metazoa > Chordata > Chondrichthyes > Orectolobiformes > Hemiscylliidae > Chiloscyllium > Chiloscyllium plagiosum. Next base: position 49,687,627 of record NC_057729.1, read on the forward strand.
TTGCTTCCCCTCCCCCACCCCCCACCGCTGCCAGCTCTCAGGAACTCCAAAAGTAAGTTGGAAAGAGGTTATGCATTACACATGAAGCAGTCACGATTCCACTCGTTGTGGAAGATTCCCTGCTGTTCTTGGCCCTGACTTGGAATGAAATCACATTCCTTCACTATCACTGGGTCAAAAAACTTAAAACTTCCTTCCTAACATTATTGTACCTACACCATCTGTGCATTGGGAAAGTTCCATAATCTCTGCACAAGCTAATTCTGGATCTCCTTCATTGGTACCAAGTCATTAAGACTCCTCATTCTAACAGGTATCCAATGATTGGGAGGCAGTGACATAGTGCCAATGTCACTGAATTTGTAATCCAGAGGCCCAGGTAAAAGTTCTGGGGAAAGAAACACAGAAATTCCTGGAGAAAGTCAGCAAGTTTGGCAGCATCCGTAGAGAGAAAGCAGAGTCAATGTTTCAAGTCCAGTGACCCTTCTTCCACATCAGTTCTGAAGAAGGGTGATATTTTCGCACCCTGTTTCCTGTAAAGACGCTATTCCATTCTCCAGTGTCTCCATCTCCATTACAACTGTTCTGATGATGCCACTTTCGACAAGGGACCCTCCGAAATGTCCACCTTCTTCCTCATCCAAGGATTCCACAGCACCGTTGTTGACCCAGGTATGATCCATTCCCCACTGTTCAGCCCTCACCCTCCTTCTCTTCCCTCCTGCAGCAACGATAGGGTTCTACTTGTCCTTACCAACCATCCCACCAGCATTCACATCGAAAGGATCATTATCCATCATTTCCGCCACCTCCAGTGAGATGCCAACATCAGACATGTATTCCCCTCCCCCTCCATGACAGTCTTCTGCAGGGACTATTCTCTCTGGGACACCCTGGTCCACTCTTACCTCAGTCCTAACACAGCCACATAGCACCTTCCCCTGCAACTATTGAAGGTATAACACCTGTCTGTTTACTTCCTTCATCCTCAGTATCCAAGGGCTCAAACACACCTTCCAGGTGAAGCAATGCTTTACCTGCACTCACACAATCCAGTCATCTGCATTCACTGCTCACAATGTGGTCTCCTTTAAATTGGGGGAACCAAGTGTAGACTGGGTGACTGCTTCTCAGAACACTTATGTTCTGCCTCCAATAAAGACCCTGAGCTTCCAGTTGCCTGCTACTTTAGCACACCATCCTTTTCCCTGGCCAACATCTCTGTCTCAGGCTTGCTGCAGTGCTCCAGTGAAGCTTTACGCAAACTGGAAGAACAGCCCCTCATTTTCCGTTTGGGGACCCTGCAGCCTCTGGGCTCAATATAGAATTCAATAGTTTTAGAGCTTGAGCTCTCCCATGTTCTTATCCCAGCTCCCACACACCAAGCCTTGTTACCACATAATCTGCTACTACACACAACCCATTGTTAGCCACTAACAGTCTCCATTAATAGCTATTCACCCTCCTGGCCAAATAATTGTTTACTCCTTAACCCCTCCCTCACCATATCTTAGAGTCATGGAGTTATAGAGATGTTCAGACCTGTTGGTCCAATTCGTCCATACTGATGAAATGTCCCACCCTCATCTAATCTCATTTGCCAGCACCTGGCCCATATCCCTCTAAACCCTTCCTATTCATATACCCATCCAGATGCCTTTTAAATGTTGTAATTGTACTAGCCTCCACTACTTCTTCTGACAGCTCATTCCATACAAGTATCACCTTCTGTGTGAAAATGTTGCCCCTTAGGTCTCTTTTATATCCTTCCCCTCTCACCCTAAACCTATGCCCTCTAGTTCTGGACTTGCCCATGCCAGGGAAAAGACCTTATCTATTCATCCTATCCATGCCCCTCAGGATTTTATAAACCTCTATAAGGTCTCCCCTCAACCTCCAACACTCCAGAGAAAACAGCCCAGCCTATTTAGCCTCTCCCTATAGCTCAAATCCTCCAACCCTGGCAATATCCTTGTATATCTTTTCTGAACCCTTTCAAGTTTACAACATCCTTCCAATAGAAAGGAGACCAGAATTGCATGCAATATTTCAAAAGTGGCCTAATCAATGTTCTGTACAGCCACAACATGACGTCCCAAGTCCTGTACTCAATACTCTGACCAATAAAGGAAAGAATACTAAATGCCTTCTTCACTATCCTATCTGCCTGTGACTATAAATTCCCTAAATGGAATCAATTTAAGTAAAGGGCCAGTACAGAGAGATCTGGGTGTTCTTGTACACCAGTCAATGAAGGTAAGCATGCAGGTACAGCAGGTAGTGAAGAAGGCTAATAGCATGCTGGCCTTCATAACAAGAGGGATTGAGTATAGAAGCGAAGAGGTTCTTCTGCAGCTGTACAGGGCCCTGGTGAGACCACACCTGGAGTACTGTGTGTAGTTCTAGTCTCCAAACTTGAGGAAAGACATTCTGGCTATTGAGGGAGTACAGCGTAGGTTCATGAGGTCAATGTCTGGAATGGTGGGATTACCTTACACTGTAAGACTGGAGTGACTGGGCTTGTATACCCTTGAGTTTAGAAGACTGAGAGGGGATCTGATTGAGACATATAAGATTATGAAAGGATTGGATACTCTGGAGGCAGGAAACATGTTTCCGCTATGGGTGAGTGCCGAACCAGAGGACACAGCTTAAAAATACAGGGTAGACCATTTAGGACAGAGATGAGGAGAAACTTCTTCACCCAGAGAGTGGTGGCTGTGTGGAATGCTCTGCCCCAGAGGGCAGTGGAGGCCCAGTCTCTGGATTAATTTAAGAAAGAGTTGGATAGAGCTCTCAAGGATTGTGGAATCAAGGGTTATGGAGATAAGGCAGGAACAGGATACTGATTGAGGATGATCAGCCATGATCATATTGAATGGCAGTGCAGGCTCGAAGAGCAGAATGGCCTACTCTTGCACCTATTGTCCATTGTATATTGTCAACTTTCAAGGAGTTATGAATCTGCACTCCAAGTCTCTTTGTTCAGCAACACTCTCTAGAACCTTAGAGTGTTTAGGTCCTGCTAAGATTTGCTTTCCCAAAATGCAGCACCTCACATTTATCTAAATTAAACTCCATCTGCCACTTCTCAGCCCATTGGCCCATCTGATCAAGATCCCGTTGTAATCTGAGGAAACCTTCTTCGCTGTCCACTACACCTCCAATTTTGGTGTCATCTGCAAACTTACTAACTATACCTCTTACGCTCACATCCAAATCATTTATATAAATGATGAAAAGTAGTGGACCCAGCATTGATCCTTGTGGCACTCCACTGGTCACAGGTCTCCAGTCTGAAAAACAACCCTCCACCACCACCCTCTGTCTTCTACCTTTGAGCCAGTTCTGTATCCAAATGACTGTATCCAAATGATTCAATGAGATTTAACCTTGCTAATCAGTCTCCCATGGGGAACCTTGTTGAACGCCTTACTGAAGTCCATATGGATCGCATCCACCACTCTGACCTCATCAATCCGCATAAAAAAACAAATAGCTACCATCAGTTCTGAGGAAGGGTCACTCGACCCAACGTGCTAACTTTGATTTCTCTCCCCAGACCTGCTGCGCTTTTCCAGCAATTTCTGTTTTTGTTTTTGATTGACAGCATCCATAGTCCTTTCAGTTTTTGTTTATATTCTTTCAAAGCAGTGCAGAGGATCCCAAGACATAACCATCAGCTGAAATCACTAATCAGATTACCTGGTTATTATCACCCCATGTTGCTTTAGCAAGCTTGCTGCGCACAAATTAAATGCCAAATTTTCTATATTACAAACAGTGACTACACATTGCTTGGCTGTAAAATGTTTTTGAATATGCTGGAAATGTGAAATATAAATGTATTTTTTTTGTCTGTATTCTAAGTGTTTCCCTGAAGATCTGCTGCATGCTGTCTCCAAATGCCTTGTGTTAAATTGTTTATGTACGGAACTCATCCCCCTTTATTAACCCTGCACACCCAAGTCTTAGCCAATTGCCTATTGATAGCTCGATGTTTTCTCAGAAAGATTGTGTCTTCTTGGGGAATTGCTTCGGTGAACATTCCGTCTGGTTTGTTTTCTTCATTCAAACAATATGCTGAGCACTGTATTATAATCCAGTTTTAAACACTGTGATTAAACCCTGCACCAGGCTGCAATGACTGGCGAGTATCCCAGAACTGCTGTTGTTAAAACATTGCACCCATCAAAGATTCTACCTCAGGCTCCACTGACTGGTTGAATAGTTGAAGAAATGCTTTGCTTATAGCTGCTTGTGTTAACTCTGACCGGGATGTTTGCAGGTATTGAGCCAAGCTGCCCAGATGATGGGTAGCTCAGTGGTTAGCACTGCCATCTCACAGCACCAAAGACCTGGCTTCATTTCCATTCTTGGGTGTCCTTTTGTGGAGTTTGCACATTCTGTGTGAGTATCCTCCACATGTTAGTTTCCTCCCACCATCCAAAGATGTGCAGGTTTGGTGGATTAGCCATGCTAAATTTCCGTAGCATCCAGGGATGTGTAGGTTAAGTGGATTAGTCATGGGAAATGCAGGGTAGGGGGTTGGGTTTGGATTGTATACTCTTTGGAAGGGTGGTGTGGGCCAGTTGGCCTACTTCCACACTGTAGGGATTCTATGAAGTGTATCCAGCTTTTTAATGGATTTCTGTCTCCTCTTTTCTCAAAACGTGCACCACGATCTTAAATAAAAATATAAAGTACTGGAGAAACTCCCCAGGTCTGACAGCATCTATGGAGACAGAAGCAGAGTCCAGACAGAAAACCTTAGAACCTTAGTTTGCTCTAGCTGTTTATTAGTGGGTAAACATAACGTTTGAGACAAAAAAACTGCAGATGCTCGAATCCACAGCAGACAAGCAGGAGGCTGGAAGAACACAACAAGCCAGGCAGCATCGAGAGGTGGAGAAGTCAACATTTTGAGTGTAACCCTTCTTCTCCACCACCTGATGCTGGCTGGCTTGCTGTGTTCTTCCAGCCTCCTGCCTGGTTACACCAAACTTGACAGTATTGTGAACTGTGAGAACAGTGGCTAAGTGGTTAGCACTGCTGCCTCACAGCTTCGGGGACACAGGTTTGAATCCAGCCTTGGGTGATTGTCTGTGTGCAGTTTGTATGTTCTTCCCGTATCTGCATGGGTACTCTGTTTTCCTCCCACAGTCCAAAGATCTGCAGGTAAGGTCAATTGGCTATGCAAAATCGCCCATAGCGTTCAGGGATCTGTAAGTTAGATGCATTAGTCAGGGAACATGTAGAGTAATAGGGTAAGGGAATGGGTCGGTGTTGGGCCAAATGTAGGGATCCTATGATTCTAAAAGGGTATAGTCAAGATTAGAGTGGTGCTAGGAAAGCACAGCAGGTCAAGCAGCACCCGAGGAGTAGGAAAATCGACATTTTGGGCTGCCTGAAACGTTGATTTTCCTGCTCCTTGGATGCTGCCTGACTTGCTTTGCATTTCCAGCACCACTCTAATCTTGACTCTGATCTCCAGCATCTGCAGTCCTCACTTTCGCCCTTTAAAGGGTATAGACAGGTGGGTGGAATGGCTGTACTTATACCGGATGAAATTTAATACAGAGAAGGTTGAAGTAATACAAGAATATGGAAAGACAATTTGAAGTAAAGAATACAATTCCAAAAAAGGATGTAAGAACAAAGAAACTCAGGGACATATGTGCAGAAAAGATGGTGACGAGTCACGAACCAGAAGGTAATTGGCAAAGGAAGCAGAGGCAACATAAGGATACAAGTCATTAGATTCTGAGATGCACTGCCTGAGAGCATGGTGGTGCTGAATTCAATCATGGTTTTCAAAAAAGGTATTGGATAACAATCTCAAGAGAAAAACAATTGCAAGGCTACAGAGAAAAGGCAAAGGTGTGGGAGCAGGTGTGTTCCTGTTGCAAAAGGCCAGCTCAGACATGGAATGCTGAGTGGCCTTTATCTATGCTGGAACATTATACCATTGACAATTATAGAGCCATAGAGATGTACAGCATGGAAACAGACCCTTCAGTCCAACCCATCCATGCCGACCAGATATCCCAATCCAATCTAGTCCCACCTGCCAGCACCCGGCCCATATCCCTCCAAACCCTTCCTATTCATATACCCATCCAAATTCCTTTTAAATGTTGCAATTGTACCAGCCTCCACCACTTCCTCCACCATTCCATACCCGTACCACCCTCTGCATGAAAAAGTTGCCCCTTAAGTCTCTTTTATATCTTTCCCCTCTCACCCTTTGCCCTCTAGTTCTGGATTCCCCCACCCCAGGGAAAAGACTTTGTCTATTTATCCTATCAATGCCCCTCATAATTCTTCTAATATCTTGTCCAACATTTCTCCCTAAATCAAAAGCAAATTAATTCATCATTCATCTTATTAATATTGCCACACAGAGATTTTGTGGTGCAGAGTGTAGTGTTTCTGCCTCTGAGCCAGAAGCTCTGAGTTCAGGCAACACCCCAGCATCCATAGTGCCACCAACTTGGCTCTAGTTGCACTCTCCTGGGGAACCATTGCCCTCCCCAGTGTCCAATGTGTATTACTGATTAGCAGGCACAAAAGAAGCAGGAAACCCCTGCGCTGCTTGCCTGGTTGAAGGGTTACACCCTTCTCCACCTCCTGATGCTGTGTTCTTTCAGCCTCCTTGGATTGCAGTGTCTGCAGTTTTGTTTTACTCTTAGACTGCCTGACAGTCACCTACACTTTCAACCTGCAGTGTAACCAACTCCCTCAATATGTTATCCAACTTCTGCCTTGCAGATGCACAACAGTGACTCAAGCCGCCATTCCAGTTGCAGAACCTTTCACTCAAGCTGTGCAGCCACACACACTTCCTGAAGATGTATTCATCTGGAACATATGGTGGTTTCATGATTTGGCACAAAAACTGCAGGATGTTCACTCCACTTGGCCAAGTTGACCTGCCATCCAATAAATTTAAAAACTATTGATTCCAAACTAGAATAACAGAAAAACCTTACCACTACTCTCAAATCCGTTTCTTCCCTTGTACAGGCGTAAGAGCCAACAAGAAGAGGCACCTCCTTTTGTGCTCTGTTTTCAATCTTTCAGACCACTCCCCTCTCTGATTAATGCTGACTGCCTGCCATAGGCACCTCTAAGCCATTAGAGTCTCTACCATCACTGTCCATACCTCCAGACTACAGCATGCCTCAGTAAGTGCAGGACCAAATTACTGCAGATGCTGGAATCTGTACTGAAAACAAAAAATGCTGGAAATCGCAGTTCAGACAGCATCCGTGGAGAGAGAGCAAGCCAACGTTTTGAGTGGAGTCGCAGGTAGATAGGATAGTGAAGAAGGTGTTTGGTATGCTTTCCTTTATTGGTCATAGCATTGAGTACAGGAGTTGGGAGGTCATGTTGCAGCTGTACAGGACATTGGGTAGGCCACTTTAGGAATATTTCGTGCAATTCTGGTCTCCTTCCTATCGGAAGGATGTTGTGAAATTTGAAAAGTTTCAGAAAAGATTTACAAGGGTGGAGGATTTGAGCTATAAGGAGAGGATGAAAAGGCTGGGGCTGTTTTCACTGGAGCGTCAGAGGCTGAGGAGTGACCTTATAGAGGTTCATAAAATCATTGAAGAGCATGGATAAGATAAATAATCAAGGTCTTTTCCTTGGGAGGGGGAGTCCAGAACTAGAGAGCATAGGTTTAGGATGAGGGGGAAAAGATTGAAAAGGGACCTAAGGGGCAACTTTTTCACGCAGAGGGTGGTGCATTTATGGAATGAGCTGCCAGAAGAAGTGGTGAAGGCTGTACAATTACAGCATCTGGAAGGGTATATGAATAGGAAGGGTTTAGAAAGATATGGGCCAGGTGCTGGCAAGTGGAACTAGATTGGGTTGGGATATCTGGTCAGCATGAACGAGTTGGACCGAAGGGTCTGTTTCCATACTGTAGATTTCTATGACTCTATGACTCTTCATCAGAATTGAAACACCCCACCATCAGTTATATGCTTTCCTTTATTGGTCAGGGTATTGAGTACAGGAGTGGGGGAGGTCATGTTGCGGCTGTACAGGACATTGGTTAGGCCACTGTTGGAATATTGCGTGCAATTCTGGTCTCCTTCCTATCGGAAAAATGTTGTGAAACTTGAAAGGGTTCAGAAAAGACTTACAAGGATGTTGACTGGGTTGGAGGATCTGAGCTACAGGAAGAGGCTGAACAGGCTGGGGCTGTTTTCCCTGGAGCATCAGAGGCTGAGGGGTGACCTTATAGAGGTTTACAAAATTATGAGAGGCATGGATAGGGTAAATCGACAAAAGTCTTTTCCCTGGTGTTGCGGAGTCCAGAACTAGAGGACATAGGTTTAGGGTGAGAGGCGAAAGATATAAAAGAGACCTAAGGGACAACATTTTCACACAGAGGGTGGTACGAGTATGGAATGAGCTGCCAGAGGAAGTGGTGGAGGCTGGTACAATTGCAACATTTAAAAGGAATTTGGATGGGTATATGAATAGGAAGGGTTTGGAGGGATATGGGATGGGTGCTGGCAGGTGGGACTAGATTGGGTTGGGTTATCTGGTCGGCGTGGATGGATTGGACCGAAGGGTCTGTTTCCATGCTGTACATCTCTTTGACTCTATGACTCTATATGACTATTTGTGAAATTAACGAATAAATATTATTTAAATTCAAACTACTTTTGAAAAAAATGTTTAAACTGGTGTAAAAGGCTTTAAGTAGTTGTCTTTTCCCTAGGATAGGGGATTTCAAGACTAGGGGGCACACTTTTAAGGTGAGAGGAGAGAGATTTTAAAAGAGACATGGGCAATTTTTTTTAGACAGAGGATGCTTTGCTTGTGGAATGAGCTTCCTGAGGAAGTGGTGGATGTGGGCACAATTACAACATTTAGAAAACATTTGGATAGGTACATGAATAGGAAAAGTTTGGAGGGTGATGGGCCATGAGCAGGCAGGTGGGACTAGTTTAGTTTGGGATTATGTTGGGCATGGACTGTTTGGACCGAAGGGTCTGTTTCCATACTGTAGGACTCTAAAACAGTCTCCAACACTGGAAACGTTAACGTTGATTTCTCTACATAGATGCTGCCAGATCCTCTGAGCTTTTCCATCAACCTCTGTTTCTGTTTCCAACATTGAGTTAAAAATCACAGAAAACCAGGTTCTGGTCCAACAGGTACATTTGGACTATGATTTAGAGGTGCCGGTGTTGGACCGGGGTATACAAAGTTAAAAATCACACAAGACCATGTTATATTTGGACTATAACCTGGTGCTGTGTGATTTTTAACTTTGTTCACCATAGACCAACACGGCACTTCCACATCATGGTTTTCAACATTGGCAGTGTTTTTGTTTTAATTTAATTAATCTTGTCCGACCCAACCAAGGAATTTTCTTTCTCTCTCCTACTGTCATGTTGCACCATTCAGAATTTTCATAGCCTCGTCCTCACTTGGGCTTGTAGAGTGAGTGGAAACGTTTATATCGTGGCACAGACGCAGTTCACCCACTTCCTGGCCTGGAGCTGGGCGGGCTGAGCTCTGGATCTCTGTTGCCACAGTGACTCCAGCTTTCAGTCATTGCGGGCGGCTCCTGTCAGGACTCTCGTTCCCTCCCCGTTTTCCACACCTTCTCCCTCCTCCAAGTGACGCATCGGAGTGAGATCGGTTCAGTTTCCATGAGGAGGGGGGGGTGGGGGGTGGGAGATCAACGATCAGCGCAGACAGACAGAGAGAGACAACAACATCGCCACTGACACCGAGAGCTGGGACTTCCCATCGCTGTGCACTCGGTGAGTATTGGATACATTTTGTGTCAAGTTGGACAGAGTAGAATGTTGAGCAAAGGGATACATTGAATCGGATACATTGAATCGGATACATTCCCAAACCACACACACACTTGACTACCCCGTTACGAGACTGACATAGTGTTTTTTTTAAAAAAAGCTTTTAATTTAAACACGAATCAGGCCGAGTAAAGAAGCATGACCCAGCCCAGGCATGGGGAGGTAAGAGGAATCGGAAGAAAAGGCAGCCACTGTTTGGTTTAAGATCACGCGGAAAGGGGAATGTTTATTTCTCTCCCAGTGTTGGTCTGGGATGCTAGCGGGCGAGGGATTTGCTGGGAGGGGTGGACAGGGGAATTTGGACGAGTATTGGATGATGAACTCCCCTCTCCTTCAGTTGCACTCGTCCGATTTCTTATCGGAAATTAACAAGAGCCCGGGGGTCAAAGAATCCCAGCGCCGAGCTCCTCGTCCACAGGCGAGGAGCCAGACATTCTTGCAGGGGTGTGCTGCAATGTTGTGGATGCAGAGCTGACGGAGACAATCCTGTTCCTCTCTTTCCAACCTTTCTGGTGACATTAGCCGAAGACATTCTCTCAAGGACACTGACACCTAGCGCGCACAGTTGCACTCTCCTGCAGCCTTGTAATAGTAATCGAGGCAAGATTGTAAATCTTACTTAACCCCCACCCTCCTCAGCTAAAGTATTTTAATAGTTCTGTATCAGAGGCCACCTTGCTCGATCTGACCTTGCGGGAGGGGACGAAGGGGAAGGAAACGGTTGTGTGTTTTTGAGATGCTGGTGACAGTTCAAATACTTCCCCGCCGTGTCTGGAGTTGTTGATCTTATTTCTCGGCTATTTCTTCTCACAAAGAGCTGGCTGTTTCCGTTTAGGAGGGACAGGGGTCTGGAAGAGTACCACAAAAGGCCTCTTAAAAACTGGGGTCGAGGAAGTCACTTAATCAATAAGAAGGGTTCCAGAGATGTTAGCGCGCCCTGAAAGATTTCAGTTGTCCTTGTCATGCGATGGTCATAGACACTGGTCATAAAGTCAGATATGTACAACATGGAAACAGACCCTCCGGTCCAACTCATCCATGCCAACCAGATATCCCAAACCAATCTAGTCGCACCAGCCAGCACCCTCCAAACCATTCCTATTCATGTACCCATCCAGATGCCTTTTAAATGTTGCAATTGTACCAGCCTCCACCGCTGGCAGCTCATTCCATACACGTACCACCCTCTGTGTGAAAAAGTTGCCCCTTAGGTCTCTTTAATACCTTAGAGTCAACATATACAGTATCCGCTCCCTCCATATCGCTGCTTCACTTGGAGCAGCCAAGCATTAAACTCTTTCTTCCCTGAGCACTGCAGTCCCTTCCCAAAACCTCTCACCTCAATCCATTTCAAATCAATCGTTAAAGCTTAAACAGAAATTGCTGGAGAAACTCAGCAGCTCTGGTAACTTTTTTGGAGAGAAAACAGAATTAGCATTTCAGTTCCAGTGAGTCTTCTTCCGAACTCCAGGAATGGAAATTAACTCTGTCTTCTTTCTACAGGTGCTGCCAGACCTGCTGAGTTTCTCCAGCAATTTCTGTTTTGTTTCAGATCTTCAACAGCCAGAGTTCACTGTTTCATTTATTTGTTAAAGCTTACTGCTTTGACTACATTTTAAATTATGTGTCCTGATGTCTCCATAAATGAGAGCAAAAATGTTTGGAAACATTCAGCATCTCATGTAGAATATCTCCTTAGGTTGGCTGATGTCAAATTGTGCCAAATTACTCTCATGCAAAGCACTTATAGGCAATTTGCTAAATGAAAGGTTCAACGTTTAGAAAAAGGGATGAAGTGGCTATAGTTTTTTTCTGCTTCTGTATTCTCTTGTGAGATTGTGACCGGTGCTGGCAGTATGCTGTTAGAGTGGTCACTTAGCTGTCAACCTGAATGGTGAGTGTCGGTTGCATGTTTAACTAGAAAGTACAGTATACCATACCAGAACCTTATCCTGTTATGTGTCTATGCACATTTGGTTTTTCAATAAAGATTACTAGGTAATGCTTCAGGAGTGAATACTACCAGATGGTCCTCGCACTCACCAGCAGGTACAATAATGTAGTCTTTCTCTGAAATCTGCTAATATCGCACAAATTGAAGATTAAACTTGGAGGCTGTAGATTTGTATTGGGCAAATATGGTCTTAATTCCACCCTGACCTTAAATTTACCTGGACCATCTCTGACACCTCCCTCCCCTTCCTGGACCTCTCCATCTCTATTAATGACGACCGACTTGACACTGACATTTTTTACAAACCCACCGACTCCCACAGCTACCTGGATTACACCTCTTCCCACCCTACCTCTTACAAAAATGGTTTCCTCATTTCCCCTTCCCCCACCTCACCATAGTTCTAAACTTCCAGCTCAGCACTGTCCCCATGACTTGTCCTACCTGCCTATCTCCTTTTCCACCTATCCACTCCACCCTCCTCCCTGACCTATC
>NC_057729.1:49699975-49724939 GCF_004010195.1 Chiloscyllium plagiosum
TTTATTCCTGATGAAGGGCTTTTGCCCAAAACGTCGATTTTACTACTCCTCGGATACTGCCTGAACTGCTGTGCTCTTCCAGCACCACTAATCCAGAATCTGGTTTCCAGCATCTGCAGTCATTGTTTTTACCTAATATGGTCTTAAGACAATACTTGTTGACTACAATTGTGTCATGGTGTTTTACTTGAGCTTTGTATTCCATTTCAAAGTATTGGGTAGATGTGGACATGTCTGTTGAGGTTTCAAATGTGTAAAGAGAGTTTAGGGTGTAGGTTTGCTCGCTGAGCTGTAGGTTTGATATCCAGACGTTTCATTATCTGGCTAGGTAACATCATCAGTGGCGACCTCCAAATGAAGCGAAGTTGTTGTCTCCTGCTTTCTATTTATACGTTTGTCCTGGATGGGGTTCCTGGGGTTTGTGGTGATGTCATTTCCTGTTTGTTTTCTGAGGGGTTGATAGATGGTATCTAGATCTATGTTTTTGTTTATGGCGTTTATGGCGTAAAGAGAGTACTTTATTATTGCTAATGGGACTGAATTTTCCAAGAAGTGTATCTTACCCACGCCCCTGCCCGCCCCCCCCACCAAAAGGTTTTAATCAATGTCTACACCACTTTCCACTTCCTGTATTTCCAGGCTATTTGAGTCAAGAGAGGTTGGTTAATTGCTTTTCAAATCTGATGGATTGTCTTTCACTTCTGTTTTCCTGCATTGGATTCCCAGTCAAGTAATACCTTGATTTTAAAATTCTCATCCTTGTTTTCAAACCTTTCACTGTAATCTGCTCTAGACACGCAGCCTTCCGAGATATCTGCACTCAGACTCATAGAGTCATAGAGATGTACAGCACGGAAACAGACCCTCCAGTCCAACTCGTCCATGCTGACCAGGTATCCAAACCCAATCTCGTCCCACCTGCCGGCACCTGGCCCATATCCCTCTAAACCCTTCCTATTCACATACCCATCAACCAACAGCATTTATTGTAGATATAATCCTCAGTAACCCATAAACCTTCCCTAAACTCCCACATCCGACAAGAAGAGCATATCACTGTACTAAGGGCTATTTGTGCTTCTTTCAGTCTACAGACCCAGAAAATAACACCATCTTACTCCTCTACAAAACACTGCTCCAGGTTAAATTAATACTTATGGCTTATATTTTAAGTTTAATCAAGAGACATAACTCAATAAAACATATAATCAAGAAAGAACCCACTCTACTCACTACTGCAGACTTATTTTAAGGCCATGCGTCAAATCCACTTATCTGCTTCTGTGCTGTGACCTTTCCCAAACAGGTTTCTCCAAAATCAGTTGTGAATTTCACTGTTTTTTAAATTTTCCCTGACACACTCCAATGTCCAGCGATACATGAATTCAACAACAAAGGCAGTAACTACTAACTTTGTCAGTTAGCAATGTGGGTTCTTTCTCTCTCTCTCTCTCTCCTGCACTGACCTCACCATGTGCTTCCTTTGTCTGTTCTCTAACTCTGGCGTAAAACATTTCTGATTTAAAGTTTTCAACCATTGGTGGCTGTGCCTCCAGTTTCTTAGACTGCAGGCTCTGGACTTAGCTTCCTCTGACCTTGCTATCTTTCTTCCAGGCATTAAAACTTTATCAAGGTGGTAGATTTTTGGTAACTTAACCTGAAATGTCCTTATGTGGCTTGGTGTTTTACATTGTCTCTCTGGAAAGCCTTGAGATGTTGCATTGCATTAAAGGCGCTATGTAAATATACGTTTTTGTGATCATGAAGTCCTCACCTAACAAGGTGGGTAGGTTTGAACAATAATTACAAGCTCCAGTTGGTGGTATTATGTGACAAGCCAGTGATAGAGGGATTTTAATCTGTTATAAAGGTATAATTATATTAGTGTCTCTTAATTATACATGACTCCTTGTGTTATTCTTCACTTTAGCGCAGAGACATTTTCAGCAGAATCACTGGCTCATAATGTAGAAATTTCTGTTCCATTGGCAGTTTCAAAAATAGCACCGTTCATTTACTAACACAGTCCCCGTCACTTTTATTTACTTGACTTCTGTTTCAGCAAAATGCAAACTTGAGGCCAAATTCGATGAAAGTTTGCATTATAAATTCAATATTGATTCACAAGTGTGCTTTGTACATTATTAAAATTGTCCTGCTTCTATGTCATACCTACTGAGTCGTTTCTATTTCAGCCGCATGAGGTTTAACTACATCATGATTGTCATTTTCAAAGTACCTGATAACAAATTGAAATGGTTTATGTATATATTTTTAAAACTGTTTTAAAAATTTAATAAATGTATCACGGATTGAACTTGCAAACTTTGTGCTGAGAGGATTACCTGACATTAGCCAGCTGCAGGGATGTGGTATGGATTGACCAGGACATGTAAACAGTAGATTTTAGATTCAGCAGTGGTAGAAAAACCCTGTGAAAAATGTTAGAGTTGCAGCTTCCATGGGCTGTAAGTCAGCAATGTTCACAACCAAAAAAAAGGCTAATTGCCCTCCTGCCTTATCAGACATGGTTCAATAGGTAGCAGTCTTCCAATCCCACTCCAGAACTTATAACATAAAAAAAAGACTTGTGCCCCACTGCAGAACTGAGGGAGGGTAGGTTGGGCATTTGTTTAATGACTCATCCATAAGACAACGCTAATTCCAACCACTTGCACACCCCACATTTTTATTGCTTTGCCATTGATGGCTGTGCCTTCAGCTGGTTAAGCCCCAGGGTCTGGGAGTTGCCTCTCTATACACTTCTGCCTCTCTATTAATCTCTCTCCCTTTCAGATGCTTCTTAAAGGGATCACAGTTTGAAATAAGGGGTCTCCCATTTAAGACAGTGTTGAGGGTTTTGTTTCTCCCAGAGCTGAGTGTCTTTGGAGAGAGTAGTGGAGGCAGAGTTATTGAGTAATTTTAGAGCAGAGGAAGACAGGGAGTTAATGCTAATGCCTAGATTAGAGTGGTGCTGGAAAAGCACAGCAGGTCCTGATGAAGGGCTTTTGCCCGAAACTTATATTTTCCTGCTCCTCGGATGCTGCCTGACCTGCTGTGCTTTTCCAGCACCACTCTAATCTAGACTCTGATTTCCAGCATCTGCAGTTCTCACTTTTGCCTAGTTAATGCTATTGGGCATTTGAGTGAGAATGTATAGTTGAGTCCTGAGCCTATTGAATGACAAGCAGACTAGACGGGCCAAATGGCCTATTCCTGTTCCTATTTGTATGTTGGTTTGGCAAACCTAAGTCTTTGACCAATCTTCTGGTCACCTGTGCTAATATCTCCCTAATGTGGCTTTGATTTGAATTTGTTTGATGTTCCTGTTTACTACATTAACAACCACAGTCACTGGTAGACGTTTTGCAAGTGGACTCTGTGCCCTTGGACAAGGTAGGAGGATATCAGTCAGGGTTCCCACTTTTGATCCATACACAATGACCCCTTCTTTTGAACATGATTACTGGAACTTAACAGAATTGTGCTCAGTTAGGGAGCCTGTCAGGTCTTGAGGTCCATTGATGCAAAAGCTACAAATGGAAAATAAATGGAGGAACAGAGAAAATACAAGAGAAACATTCTCTCTCCCAATCCTGACTCTGGGCACAGTGATATGGTGGGGAGTCAAGGAAGCCTCTGCGTTAACTGAAGATGCTGCGTTATTGGCTTCTCATAGAGGAGAAAGTTGCACCAAGTTTCCTGCTGATGATTAAAATGGTCCACCTAAACTCCTTCCTGTACTTGGAAAAGGAATATAGTTCTGAGGCAGTCCGCTAAGGTTCCATGTTACGGCTACAGCTGGGATGATCAGAAATGAAGCAGTGCACCATGGCAACCATTCACCTGATAACCAGAGTAATGGAGTTTGGATCTTTAAACCTTAGCATGGGTGGAAGCTGCAGTTCCCAATTCCTTGTCTTACCATGACCCAGTTAGTACAACCAACCTCTGTCACAACTTGGTGGCTGTTTGTGTAATTTACCTTTCTCTCTGTGTATGCACAGACACACTTTCACTCTGTCGACATGATTTGGAGATGCCAATGGTGGACTGGGGTGTACAAAGTTAAAAATCATACAACACCAAGTTATAGTCCAACAGGTTTAATTGGAAGCACACTAGCTTTCAGAGTGTCACTCATTCATCAGGCGATAGTGCCACTACCACCTGATAAAGGAGCGACACTCCGAAAGCTAGTGTGCTTCCAATTAAACCTGTTGGACTATAACCTGGTGTTGTGTGATTTTTAACTTCTCTCTGTAGAAACGCACTCACACACTTTCTCTCTCTCTCTCTCTGTCTATCTCTCTTTCTCTCTCTCTCTCTCTATATATATATCTCTATATATGTATATATCTTTCTCTATGTATCTCTTCTATATCACTGTCTCTCTCTCTCTCTGTATATATCTCTCTCTTTGTATATCTCTCTCTTTCCATCTCTCTAAATATATATATTTCTCTCCCTATATATCTCTCACACTATTTTAGAAACGTATGTAATTATAAAAAGTTGATAATCATTTCCTGCTCTCATCGAGCTTTAGGAGCATGGGAACAGGAGTCAATCATTTAGCCCCTCTAGCTTTCAGGCCTTCAGTAAGAGTATGATCCATGACGTAATGCTCCATATCCCATAATAACCTTGAATTAACTAAAATCTATCAATCTCTGTTTGAAAGCAACACTTAATCTATGATCAATGACCATTTATGGAAGCGATTTTCAAACATCTATCACACATTTCATGTGTTTGGTAACTTCACTCTTGGCAATTCTGCTTTTAATTATTAGATCATGTCCTTAGTCCTGGACTCTTCAATCACCAGAAATAGGGGCTTCTTCACCATCCTGTAACTTTTCCCCTTAATATGTTGAAATTTTGTGTTAAATCTCCCCATAACCTTTTAGGAAAATAGAGATTTACATGCAGTAGCTGCTTAACAGATTTTTCACACTCACAGAAATATCCTGTAAATGACCCTCAGGCATATGTGACTGAAGTTAAGACCATAAGACATACGAGTGGAAGTAAGGCATTCGGCCCATTGAGTCCACTCCACCATTTAACCGTGGCTGATGGGCATTTCAACACCACTTACCTGCACTCTCCCCGTATCCCTTAATTCCTTGCGGGATTAAGAATTTATCAATCTTCTGTCTTGGTGATATTGAACGTCCCAGCCTCCACTGCTCTCCATGGCAATTCATTCCACAAGCAAGTTAACGTATCTCTATAAGCAGAGAATCAGAAAATGATGACAGCACAGAAGAACGCTATTCTGTCCATCTGTGAAAGAGCAATTTATCCAGGGCTGCTCCTCTGCCTTTTCCCCAGAGCCTTGCAAATCTTTACTTTTTTGATAGTGACCCAATTTCCATGTGATGACCCTTAATTGACCAGAGGTCACCATGCTCTCAGACAGTCTGTTTCAGACACTGACAATTAATAATGTGAAAACGATTTCCCTCCAGTCACCGTTGCTTCTTGTGTCAATTACTTCAAGCCTATTGCCACTGATTCGCAATCCTTCAGCTAATGGGAATCGTTTCCCTCTATCCACACTTTTCAAACTCCCTACGATTTTGAACACCTTTGTGAAATTTACTCTCAACTTTCTCTTCAAGCCAAATGTTCTGAACATTTCAAGTCTTTACCAGTATTTTGGCCTTCAATGGATGTGAAAGATCCATCTAAGTAACAGAATCCTCTTTAGCATCTCTGTGCAATAGTTGTCTCCTTATGAAGCAGTGTACTCTCCGATTTCCTACTAAATATCAGCAATTAAATTAAAAGAAGAATATTGGGCATCCATTGTCTGATCTAACCTCGTATCTGTCTCTCTATGGACAGCAGATTGATCATGTTAATTTTGATATCCTTACTCAGACAAGGAGTTCAGGCACCTAAGCTACATTCTGTTTTGCCTATAAGTGATGTTCCTGAATCTCACAGGCCTGAGCTGCCATTGCATTGCAAAGAAACCAGTCAGAGTATAGGAAAAGTCAAGAATGAGAGAACGAATCTTGAGTTTAAATTTAAACAGTGAGGCATTGATATCGATGTAAAAGCAAAATACTATGGATGTTGGAAATCTGAAACAAACACAGAAAATGTTGAAGAAACTCAGCAGGTCTGTGGAGGGAGAAACAGACTTGAAGTCACACTGGACTCAAAACGTCAACTCTGTTTCTCACTTCATAGATGCTGCCTGACCTGCTGAGTTTCCCCAGCATTTTCTGGGTTTGTGCTTAACATTAATGTATTCTCATGACGTTAACTATACCACTGTAGTGATCGGAGCCAGGGCCGGGTGAATCTCATTGACTATGAGATCCCTGTTTGGGGTTGTAAACCTGGAGCAGTCAGGGGGCCCCAGCTCATATATTTGAACAGACAATTCAGAAAGTCTCCTCAGTCTAGGGATTGGCTTGGAACTGACTGGTCACAGTCCAGATACAGTGCACATGTAAATAACTGGTAACTTGGCCTCTGTGCAGTTACTTCGGTGACCCTTAAGAGAGATCTTGGAAGCTCAATATTTTATGACTGCATGAAAGCTGGGGTGGGGGTGGGGGAAAGCAAACTTGTCACAAGCACTTCTGAAACATTGACACTTCTGTATGTGATAATGAAAGGTGAGAAATTCTATTTTCGTAGTTATTTGAAGACAGGAGAGAGGCAGCTTATTAAAATGAAACACTCCAGGGAGAAAGTTGCAAAAATGAGAAAATAACAATCACTGACAACGAGTTATAACAATGTCAGTCAGAACAGCTCCCTTTTTTTATTTAACATCAGTCATTTATATTTTGTGGATGATTGTTAGCTAGTTGCTGTCTCATAGTGTTAACAAATACTGACTGAATTATCCAGCTAAGATTGCTGACCTCTCCTTGAAAGTACCCATTAACTTTTCTGTTAATGCTACATTCTTGCCCTGCCCAGGAAAGCTGAAGGTTGAGTAATTACAAGAGAAAAGCTAGTTATTTTCACATTATGCCCTTAATGCATTCTGTCTTAGATTTGAACCTAAATCTTGGGGAATAGATAGTCTAATAAAAGCAGTGAGTAAAAGCACAGATATAATGTTGAGAGAAAAGTGAGGTAAATCCATTATTAATTATTGAATGAAGAACCATAAGTGGAGGAAAGCTTTCAAACCATCAGAGAGAGGGGTACAGAAAAAGACCATAAGGCATAGGAGTAGAGGTAGGCCATTCAGCCCCTTGATTCTGCTCTGCTTTTCAATGAGATCATGGCTGATCTGATAACCCACTTTCCTGCCTCTCCCCCATTAACTCTTGATTCCCTGACTGATCAAAAATTGCCACAGACGGCTGTCAAGGCTGGGTATTGAAGTATATTCAAGGCTCAGAAAGAGACAGATTTTTAATCCATAGATTCACTACCCTCTAAGAAATTCCTCCTCATCTCTGTCTCAGATGTGTGAGCTCTTATTCTGAGATGGTACTCTCTGGTCCCAGTTGATAGTGTGTTGCTGGAAAAGCACAGCAGGTCAGGCAGCATCTGAGGAGCAGGAACACACTCTCAACTCTGATCTCCAGCACCTGCAGACCTCACTGTCTCCACCCTCTGGTCCTAGTCTCTCCCACAAGAGGAAACAACTTTATTTTATGTCCCCTAAGAATCTTGGATGTTTCAATAAGGTCACCTCTCATTCTTCAAAATACAACCTACTTGGCCACTCCTCATAAATTTTCTACCCCCAGTATTTGGTATCAGCCGACTGAATCTTTTCTGGACTGCTTCCAATGCCCCCTATATCTTTCCTTAGATAAGGGGCCAACATTATTTCAGCAAAATGCTCCTACTTTTCTTCTCCATTCCTTTCGATATAAAGGCCAACATTCCATTTATCTTCCCCATTACCTGCTGAACTTGAATGCTAGGTTTTTGAGATTCATGGACGAGGACAATCAAGTTCCTTTGTTCGGTAACTTTCCACAGTCTTTCTCCATTCAAAAAATACTCAGCTCCTCTATACTTATTTTGTCAGATTATATTCCATTGGCTAAAGTTTTGGCCACTCACTTAACCCTCTACAGACTTTGTCATCCTCTCCACTTCCTGCTTATTTTAGCTATTGTACATTCACTTTCCTCATCCAAGCCCATAATGTAGAGTATTTAGCCCCAGCACTGATCCCAGCACTCTATCTTTTATTAATTATGATGTGGAGGTGCCAGTATTGGACTGGGGAGGACAAGGTCAGAAGGCAGGGGTAAGATTAAAGTGATGCTGGAAATGCACAGCAGGTCAGGCAACTGTCCGAGGAGCAGGAAAATCGACGGTTCAGCAGGAGCCCTTCATCAGGGATCTGAGGAACAGTAAAATTGACGTTTTGGGCTGGATTTCTGATAAATGGCTCCTGCCCAAAACGTCGATGTTTCTGCTCCCCGGATGCTGCCTGACCAGCTGTGCATTTCCAGCACCACTATAATCTTGACTCTAACCTCCAGCATCTGCAGTCCTCATGTTCACCAAGGTCAGAAGGCGCACAACACCAGGTTATAGTCCAACAGGTTTATTTTAAATCCCAAGCTTTTAAAGCACTGCTGCTTTGACAGGTGATGAAGGAGCAATGCTCCAAAAGTTTGTGATTTCACACAAATCTGTTGGACTATAACCTTGTGTGGTGTGACCTCTGACCTACTATTAATTAGTCCCTGCTCTACCCATGCTAATATTCAACACCAGGGGCTTCTACCTTTATTAGCTAGCTTGAAGTGTGGAACTTTATCAAATAGCTTCTGAAAATCCATATATATTTAGGGTGGCACGGTGGCACAGAGGTTAGCACTGCTGCCTCACAGTGCCAGAGACCTGGGTTCAAATCCGGCCTCAGGCAACTGTCTGTGTGGAGTTTGTACATTCTCTGCGTGGATTTGCTCTGGTTTCCTCCCACACTCCAAAAATGTGCAGGTTAGGTGAATTGGCCATGCTGTACTAGTAGTGTTAGGTGAAAGGGTAAATGTAGTGGAATGGGTCTGGGTGGGTTGCTCTTTGGAGGGTCAGTGTGGACTTGTTGGGCTGAATGGCCTGTTTCCACACTAAGTAATCTAATCTAATTT
Organism: Chiloscyllium plagiosum; assembly: GCF_004010195.1. Lineage (NCBI taxonomy): Eukaryota > Metazoa > Chordata > Chondrichthyes > Orectolobiformes > Hemiscylliidae > Chiloscyllium > Chiloscyllium plagiosum. Next base: position 49,709,074 of record NC_057729.1, read on the forward strand.
CATCCATTGTTTTCCCTTTATTGGTCTTGCTTTCCTCAGAGAGTTCCAGTAAATTTGTCAGACACGATTTCCCATTCACAAAGCCACGCTAGTTGCTTCTTTATATTAAAAGTTCTGCTTTCGCATGCTTTATAATGCATCCTGATGTTTTTTCTGATGTTTTCCCAGTTGCAGATGTTAAGCTAACTGGCCTTTCCCTTTGTAAACAAGGTTTTCTTCTTTGGAAATGTGAGGATGGTTGGCAATGTTCATATCTATAGCGCCCTTTATAACCTCAGCACCTTCCAATGAGTTTTGCAGCCAATTAAAAGTGTTAGCATTGATCGTCTTCTTATTTACCTTTGCAGTGTATAGCCAGCCTGATGCACTGAACAGGTTGTTTGAGACTGTTGTTGCTCTTATAAAGAGAATGTTGTTTGCCTGTGGTCTGTTTCTCCTCACTCCTTGGGTTATTTTGTGACTGTGCCAGATTAGGGAGAACATGGGTCACTTATAATGTTGGAAAAGCAGCCCAGTTTGTGCCCACTATGGTCCTGCCTACAGTGATGTGACAGTAATCAGATAATGTGTCTTACTTATGTTGGTTATAGAACAACCTGATTGGTCAGGAAATGGGGAGGGGCGGGGTGGTCACTCCCATGCTTCTCTTCAAAACATGGTGGCCTTGGAGAGGACATTATGGGGCCTCAATTCAATCTTGTTCATCAGCACTGGACTGAGAGTGTCACCTTAGATTTTGAATTCAACTCCTGGAGTAGGCCTTAGACCCAAAAGCTTTTGACTCAGATGAAATAGCCTGCAGCTGAGGCAAAATAACACCATGAAAATGTGGAGAAATCGATACTTGGAGAACAAACATTTACTACTGTAGAATCATAGAATCCTTACAGTGCTGAAAGAGGCCACTTGGCCCATCGAGTCCACACTGACCCTCCGAAGAGCATCCCATCCAGACTCAGCCTCCTGCCCTATCCCTGTAACCCTACATTTACCATAGCTAGCCTGCCTACATAAACCTGGACACTATGGAACAATTCAGCATGGCCAATCCACCCAATCTGCACATTTTTGGACTGTGAGAGGAAACCAGAGCACGCAGACACGGGGAGAAGGTGCAAACTCCACACAGACAGTCGCCCAAGGCTGGAATCGAACCTAGGTCCCTGGCGCTTTGAAACAACAGTGCTAACCACTGAGCCACTGTGCCACCTAAATGCAATATTGATATCCTTTACAAAATATTGATTATTTTATAGTATGTGGGTGCCGCTAGCAAGGTCAGGATTTGTTACAATTTCTAATTGTCCTTGAACTGAGTGGTTTGCTTGGAGCATTTCAAAGGGCAGTTAAGACTAATCCACATTACTGTGGACCTGGAGTCTCATGTAGGGCAGACAAGGTAATGATGGCAGATTACCTCCCAAGGAGGATAAGAGTGGACTAGGTGGGTTTGGTGACAATGGATTGCTTCATCAGCCTCCATATTTTGTTAATTGAATTTAAATTTAGCCAGTTGCATGTCCTCAGAGCATGCCCCTATTCTCCTCCTGCCTGTAATGGAGAAATCTTGATGCAGATATCGCTTTTTGATTGCTGCTGGGGATTGGCTTTTTGAGGAGATTATGAATTCATGTCATCAATCCAGTTGGCCACAAGAAAAGGTCCTCATATAGTGAAATGTTATTTGGCTATGTGTAGATTAATTGCGTCAAGGGATGTGTGGTTTATTCCAGAACTCCTGCTGTGTGGAACTATGTGATGCAGATAAATGAAAGGTACAGATGTGATAGCTCTCCATTTCAGCCAGTGAGGTAAACAGGAACAGAAGAATTTTGAAAGTGGGCCCTCTGTAAGACTGCACTTCAGTCTCAGGTATTAATGGGTGTGTATAACAAAAGATCTTTCATAAAATCCCTACAGCGTTGGAACAGGCCATTTGGCCCATTGAGTCAACACTGATCCTCCGAAGTGTGTCTCACCCAGACCCACACTCCTGTCCTCATCACCATTATTTTTACTGTGGCTAATCCACCTATCCTAGGATTACACATTTCAGTATGACCAAGCCACCTAACCAACACATCTTTGGATTGTGGGAGGAACTGGAACATCCAGAGGGAACCCACGCAGACGCAGGGAGAACGTGCAAACTTCACACAGGTAGTCACCCAAGGTTGGAATCGAACCCAGGTCCTTGGTGCTGTGAGGCACCAGTGCTAATCACTGAGCCACTGTGCTGCCCCATTTGTCTCTAGGTTTTCAAATGGAGTGGGAGGTGAATATTTCACCGTAGTGAAAGTAACTGATGCAATAACTGGAAATTTACCACCACGAGAAAATTCTGGTTAAGAAAGACCATTTTGTTCATCTTTATTTATCTTTTGTCCCGGAAGTTGCTTCAAAATGGCCTCTAGTTGCTTCTTAAATGACTCTAGGATTTTTCCTGTGGTTTACTGTGCAGTAAGGTTCGGGTTAGGCATATTTACAGTGTGTTTACCTGTGCTATGCAAAATCAGACCTGTGCTTTTTTGGTCCCTTAGACACCTACATGATTTAATTGCATTCATTTCAACTGCTGGCACCTCCAACAAAGTAAACAAGTTGGGAGTTCTGCACATGCTTTCTCCTGTGTTCAGCCCCCTTCCTGCAGCAATAAAATCAATTTCTTCCAGTTCTGCAACATTGTCCATTCCACCTCTACCTCCCAACACCCTCGACTACATTCTAATGAGTCATTAGCTGGATCTGTGTAGTTTTCACACTGCTGGCGTTCATTCCTCAACTTTCCAGCTTCTACAGGAAGCTAAACCTTCAGCAATCGTGTGGCGTTGTTAAGGAATTTCACTCTTTGTCATCTCTGTCTTATCACCCCTGTTCCTGCCTTCAGAAACTTTAGGAGCATTCAGTTGAACTTTGCTTTTGACCTCGTGACTGTCACATTTAACTCTACTTCGGATCTGGCTTCCAGTGAGGTGCGTGGCGCTGGTTCAGGGTAAGCAAAGGTAGAAAAGAATTGAGCAAAGACATTCCGGCTGTCAGTTTGACATCAAGTCCTGAATTAATTGGAAAAAAAAATTGGTTCAATGTCACAAAACTGAGATTGTTCCTTTTAGTTCCCATCAGTTCCTGCATGCCTCTTCCATTTACTTCATCAGCTGTCACCTGGAGATAAATCTAATCAGTGCAGAAAGAGGGCACATTCATGTATACTGTGCCCTTCATAAGCTTCAGGATTATCCCATGGACTGTGCAAAATGTGATTGCTTGTTCTAATGTAGCAAATATGGCTGGCAATTCATACACAGCAAGTTCCCACAAGCTGTAAAGTGATAATGACCAAATAATCATAGGATCCCTACAGTGTGGGAACAGGCCATTTGGTCCAACAAGTCCACACCGACCCTTTGAAGAGTATCCCCTACATAGATAAGCTGCAGAGCTGGGCTGTGAGGTGGCAAATGGAGTTTAATGCGGACAAGTGTGAGGTGATTCACTTTGGTCGGAGTAACCAGAATGCAAAGTACTAGGCTAATGGTAAGATTCTTGGTAGTGTAGATGAGCAGAGAGATCTCGGTGTCCATGTACACAGATCCTTGAAAGTTGCCACCCAGGTTGACAGGGTTGTTAAGAAGGCATACAGTGTTTTAGCTTTTATTAATAGAGAGATTTGAGTTCCGGAACCATGAGGTTATGCTGCAGCTGTACAAAACTCTAGTGAGGCTGCACTTGGAGTATTGTGTACAGTTCTGGTCATTGCATTATAAGAAGGATGTGGAAGCTTTGGAAAGGGTGCAGGGGAGACTTACTAGGATGTTGCCTGGTATGGAGGGAAGTCTTATGAGGAAAGGCTGAGGGACTTGGGGTTGTTTTTGTTAGAGAGAAGAAGGTTGAGAGGTGACTTAATAGAGATATACAAGATAATCAGAGGGTTAGATAGGGTGGACAGGGAGAGCCGTTTTCCAAGTATGGTGACGGCGAGCTCGAGGAGGCATAGCTTTAAATTGAGGGCTGATAGATATAGGACAGATGTCAGAGGTAGCTTCTTTACTCAGAGAGTAGTAAGGGTATGGAATGCTTTGCCTGCAATGGTAGTAGATTTGTCAACTTTAAGTACATTTAAGTCGTCATTGGACAAGCATATGGAGGTACATGGAATATTGTAGGTTAGATGGGCTTCAGATTGGTAAGACAGGTCGGCGCAACATCGAGGGCCGAAGGGCCTGTACTCCACTGTAATGTTCTATGTTCTATTTCCCCTGACTAATGCACCTAATCCACACACCCCTGGACATTATGGGCAATTTAGCATAACCTGCACATCTTTGGACTGTGGTAGGAAACCGGAGCACTCGGAGGAAACCCACGCAGACACGGGGAGAATGTGCAAACTCCACACAGTCAGTTGCCTGAGGCTAGAATCAAACCCAGGTCCCTGGCACTGTGAGGCAGCAGTGTTAACCATTGAGCCACCGTATTACAGGCTTGTTGGTTGAGGTATAAATATGGGTTAGGATGCTGGGGAGAACTTCATTTCTCCTCATCAAATAGTGCCAAGGATACTTAGCATTCACACATATCAGCTCAACTAAAGTCAGTCCCTCTGGCATCGAAGTTCCTCTGTAGTGGACTACAATGTCAGCTTATCCTTTGTGCTTACTCTGTGACAAGCCTGATACTAAGAGTAGGAGCTTCCTGCACACCCATTTAACTATCTCTTTGTGTTATTAGAGGCAGTACCAATGATTTTATCATACTTTGTAAAAATAAAATGAAATCTTGAATTATAATCCATAAAGCACCATGAAGATCTCTGGAGCCGAAATAGTAAAGTTGAAATTTGGTCTTGTTTATTGTGTATTCCAGTTTTTAAAAAAAAACTTATTTATTAGTTCTTTATCTATAAGCAGCAAGATTTTGCTGTTCGGTCGAATTTCACCTTTCAGGTTAATTTTAATGAAGTTTACATGTTTGCAGGAGATCTGGGGTAGAGATGCTTTCATAATGGTGAAATATCCCCCACAGTTTAGCAACTGTAAAAAGAAAAGACAAGATAAATTGAGAAGTCGTGATTTTAAGAACCTGTGGAATGGGGGTGATGCTGCTTTGTTAAGATTATTTAGGTTCCAGGAAGTGAGGGGAATTGCAAAATGACATTATTTATTTTACTGTGGATTCATTCATTCACAGATTATGGGCATTACTTGTAAAGCAATCATTTTTTTCCCATTTCTATTTCCTTGAAAGGGTAGAGGTGAGTTGCCTTTATCTGTGGGCCGTGTGGGGTAGTAACACCCACAGTGCTCCTAGGGAGATCTAGAATTTAATCAATCAATCAATCAACCCATTTAAGGCTGGCTTTGTGAGGTTATGGAGTATGGGGTGAGCTACAGTAACTACAAGGAAAGTCAAATACAACACTTAAGCATTCTTACTAATTGCTCAGTTTAGTAGGTAAGTCTAAAAGATTGAAGCTTCAGACTAGGAGTTGAGTTTATATTTGATGCTGATACCTTGATTCCATAGTGACATATCATTGAAGGAATTGCCTTCAGCAATTGATACTTAGTGTCTTGAGTGAGATTCCATCGAAATATTGAAAAGCAAGGAAAGATCTGCCTGACTTTATTGGCATTTCTCCCTTAACTCAACACCACAAAGAGACCTTTCACATGAAAAGTTGAAGAAAGAGTTTCAGAAGGATTGGTGGAGTTAAATAAGGGGACATTGTTTTCAATTGCAGAAGATTAATTATTGAAAGGAGTTCGATTGAAGATAGTTAGCTAAAGAAGGTGGGATTTAAACATTCAATACACTTGAGATTTTGTAATTTGAAGGCACTGCCTGAAAGATGGTGAAAGCAAGTTTAATTGCTTTTAAAAATGAATTGGAAAAAAAAATTACAGGTCAGTGGGTCAAGACAAGTGGATTAGGAATCCTCTTTCAAAGAACTGACAGTAGCAAGGTAGGCCAGACTATTTTAGAGTCGAAAAGTGTGGCGCTGGAAAAGCACAGCCGGTCAGGCAGCATCCAAGGAGCAGGAGAGTCGACATTTCAGACATACTTCCTTCAACAGGATTGTGTCATTCCCAGTGAAGGTGCCACACTTTTCGACTTTGACTCTCCAGCATCTGCAGCCCTCACTTTCTCCTACAAACTGTTTTAGCCAGTGGCAAGAAAGAACCATGAATTGTTAACGTAAAACTCTAAAACTTGAGCTCTCCTCCTTTTTAGATTTCCCATCTCCATACAAACCAGCACACACTGCAAAAGCAAGGCAAGTATCATAGGAGGGGGAGGAGACCTAAGTCAGAGGAGATTAGTTCTGGCACCAGTCTGGATCATAGTGGTTGATGAGTTGGTTATTTTCAGTCTGGTTCTCACTTCCTCTGATTCTATGTTAATGATGAGTGATTGCAGATACACTGATATTCCATCTTTCATTCACTGGCTGAAGATTTCAATAGCTCTGAAGGTGTTTTCGCCTCTTTCCCTTTGGAGTGAGGGTGCCATGGTGGCTCAATGGTTAGAACTACTGCCTCACAGCGTCAGGGACCCAGGTTCGATGCCAGCCTCGAGAGGCTGTCTGAGTGCAGTGTTCACATCCTCCCTGTGTCTGTGTGGTTTTTGTCAGGCTGCTCTAATATCCTCCCACAGTCCAAAGGTGTGCAGGTTAGGTGGATTGGCCATGGGGTTACAGAGACAGAGTAGGGGTGTGGTCTAGGTGAGATTCTCTTTGGAGGGTCAGTGTGGACTCAGTGGGCTGAATAGTCTGTAGGGATTCTATGTTTCTAAACAAGGGAGTTTTCAGACAGAGCAGTTTACAGGAAAATAGTAAATGAGAACAGGAGCCAGGAGCTTTCTGATACTTCTCCCCACAGGAGGAAGCGAGAGTAGGGGTGCTTTATCTTTGCAAGCTAGCATCTACTCGAGAATTTGTCCACAAACAAAGCTGTAGTTACTTGCCCAGGAACCAGTCAAGTGATTGCTAACATGCTGAGCACTTCTGAACACACAACTGCCGGTCAATTGAAAAACTAATCAAAAGTCTTGTCAGAGTCAGAATCATACAGCATGGAAACAGGCCCTTTGGCCCGACTCGTCTATGCCGACCAGGCTTCCCAAACTGTCTTGGGCAAAATTGCACTGAGCACACTCACATGGCACCGAGGTATCTAGCATCCTCCCTTGAATAAAGTAACCCAAAAAGTACAAGATACTGCGAGGCACAGATAGAGTGGATAGCCAGAGACGTTTTCCCAGGGCAGAAATGTCTATCATGAGGGGGCATAATTTTAAGGTGATTGGAGGAAGGTTTAGGGGAGATGTCACAGATAGGTTCTTTACACAGAGAGTGGTGGGTGCGTGGAATGCACTGCCAGCAGTGGTGGTAGAGTCAGATACATTAGGGACATTTAAGCGATTCTTGGATAGGCACGTAGAAGATAGTACAATGTAGGGTATGTAGGTTAGCCTGATCTTAGAGTAGGATAAAAGGTTGGCACAACATCCAGGGCTGAAGGGTCTGTACTGTTCTATGTTCTATGTTAAATGTTCTATGTTCTATGTGAACTGCAACATCTTGCAGTTTCCTTGGTTTAAAGTAGTATCTTTTTCACATTTTTAGTCCACGGTCCAAGAAAAATGCAAGTGGTCTTTACCTAACACCATGGATGGTTAGGTTTTGGATAGCACTCTCTGAGACTCTGGTGAACAGAAGCCAACCATAGCTTTCAACTGCAGGCCTATAGAGAAAGGGCAGGTCAATGAGATGAGTTGGGTTACTCTTGGAGGGAGCTGGTATGATCTTGATGGACTGAATGGCCCCCTGCTGTGCTATAACCAATCTGTGAAGATCATAGAATCAGAATCACTACAGCATGGAAGCAGGCCATTCAGCCCATCGAGTCCACACCAACGCTCCGAAGAGCATCCCACTCCTAAACCCTATCCATGAAACCCTGCATTCCCCATGGCTAATCTACCTAGCATGTACATCCCTGGACACTATGGGGCAGTTTAGCTTGTGCAATCCAACCTAACCTGCACATCTTTGGAAGCCGAGGCACCCGGAGGAAACCCACGCAGACACAGGGAGAATATGTAAACTCCACACAGACAGTCGCCCAAGGCTGGATTCGTACCCAGGAACCTGGTGCGGTGAGACAGCAGTGTTAAACAACAGATGACAGTCAGAACCCAATGGATAAATAACAAAATGAGTCAGTGCCTTCGCAGATTGGGGGGGGCAAGTATTTTATCAAAAAATTGCACTTTGTATATATAAACTCTTAAGTGACATTCTGGTGGGGCAGGAGCTTTAGTCATTTACAGGTAGGGGAAAACAATTAATAAATCTCATCCTAAATTTTACTTTGTTGCATTACCCACTTCACTTGAAGAAAATGAATGGAAAAATTGAGTGACAGAGTGATTTGTGTTTTAACATCTCTGGGGATGATATTATCAGGTTGAATTATGTTTGGAGCAGGTGTATGATTATCCGAGCGCGACATTTCCGTTACCACAGGCACAATGGAAGTTGCCGAGTCCTGGTGGAGATGCTGAGTCAGGGTTGTTTGTTAAATAATGATGCCCTTCACAATCTCAAAACATTCCAAAGCACTTTCCAGCCAATCAATTCTATTTTGAAGTGTAGTCCCTGTTGTAATGTAGGAAACATGACAGCCAATTTACACACAGCAAGCCCCTGCAAATACAATTATGATCGGTTAATGATTTTACTTCCTTTGGAAAAGACCATTTGCATTTCAAGTCTTGATGCTTTCAGTTCTTGTAAGAACAGGTTTACATGTACAGTATACAGAAGTCATCACTGACCACTTGGATTGGAGTTTCAGCACAGAAAGAAACTTCAACCCTCCATTTTGAATATTGAGATTCGATGGCTAGAGATGTAACCTGACTACATTGTCCTTTACTTTAGACAATATTACTACTTTAAAATTCTGTTTGTGCATGTCAAGTGTGAGTCTGATTATGAATCATCTGTGGAGCTGGTAGATATTTTGATCAACATGTTCATACATGTTACGACAGATTTGAACCTAGAGGTAGGGACACTACCACTTTACCACAAGACACTCTCTGTGGAGCTGGTATACTGTCCACAATTACTATCTAATTTATAATTAATTGCCAGTCATGTTTATGGTGTCTTTAACAATTAAAATATTCCAAGGCATTTCACAATGGCAATTGCCAAACTAAATTGACATTAAACCACATGAGTTATTAGGGCAGGTGACCAAAACATGGCTAAAGTTATCATTTTTAAGGTGCAACTTAAACCAGGAGGCTCCCACACTCTTACTGTATGCCATGGGAATGTTGAAAATCACATAACACCAGATTATAATCCAACAGGTTTAATTGGAAGCACTAGTTTTTGGAGCGCTGCTCCTGGATATCAGGTTATCCACAACCACCTGATGAAGGAGCAGCACTCTGAAAGCTAGTGCTTCCAATTAAACGTTTTGGACTATAACCTGGTGTTGTGTGATTTTTAACTTTGTGCAGCCCAGTCCAACACCGGCATCTCATGAAGGACTTGCTGGTTGATAATCAGTTCGTACAGATGTGTTATGAAAGATCCTTCCTTGGTCATTGAGTCGAGCAATAGAACTCAAATCCAGAGCTTCCTGAGTACCCAGTGCACTAGAAGACCTCCCTATCATAGGGATGTGGATTTGAAAATTAAGTGTTGTCAGAAATGACTAGGCTGGGAGAGCAAATTCGAGTGTGTCTGAGATTCACAAGCATTTCACTTCACACTGTAAGAGTGTTGTGTTGACATCTACTGTCAAATTTATTCAAGGAGAATTTTGATGAGGGAACAAAGCCATAAATTATACTTCCTGTGATGACTCACAAAATCTCCGCTGCAGTAATTTAAGTTGAAAGCAAGTCATTGTGACCTTTGTTTACAAAACATCAGGAATGAATTTTTTCATACTTTTAAGTGGACTCTCTGACACCATTCAACATTACTCAACTTTAAACCGGTGAGGACTGACCGTTTTCAACCCAACTTCATGTTGAGCAAGAACAGGGAGGGAACTGGTTAGAATTTGGATTGGACTTTGTTGTCATGTGCACTCCAGTACAGGAATACATGAGTACAGTGAAAAGGGTGTCAAGTCACCATTCACTGGTGCCATCCTGAGGTTACAAAACCAGAATTAATAAATAAACAACAGCAGAAATAAAAGAAAGGCAAAAGGTAAGAACAACATCCAGATCTTAAAGTCTAAGTCTTATCTTCATAAAACTGGAACCTTCGATGCAGGCCCGCAGGCCTAGCCATGGCCTGAAGTCTTGGTCAGCCTGTGAGTTACCAAGTTTCTGACTTTACATTTGTCTTCGTTAATATTTTTCTCTTCACATATCTATAGAAACTTTTACAATCAGTTTTTGTTCTCCACAACTTTACTGTTCCCCCCCACTTAAACAATCCTTTTTTGCACTGTTGCTAAACAGCTCCCAGTCTTCAGATTTGCTGCTTTTTTTGGTCAATTTTTATCACCCTTCCTTGGATCTAATGCTATCCCTAATTTCCCTCATAACCCATGATTGGGCCACCTTTTGCATTTTATACCTGTGCCAGAGAGGAATGAACAATTGTTGTAGTTCATCTGTGTGTTCTTTAAATGTTTGCCATTGCGTGGTCACTAACTTTCCTGTAAATAGCATTCCCCAGTTTATCATTGTCAGTTCTCACCTCATAACATCTTGGTATCCTCTATTTAAATTCAAGGCTCTAGTCTCAGAACCAACCATGTCACTCTCCAGCTTATTTAAGAATTGTATCATGTTATGGTCACTCTTTCTTGCACAGCTAGAATGCCAGTTATTGTCTTAGGAGAACACAATACCAGTCTAAGTGGCTTGTCCTATAGTTGGTTCCTCAACATATTGACCCAGGAAACTATCATGTGCACAGGAATTCCTCCTCAAAGGTATTGTTGCTGATTTGATTTCACAGGCTATGTGCAGAGTATATTACTGGGCATTCTGTGATTTGTTTAGGCAAAATTAGGTGGGGGGGGGGAAGGGAGGGCAGGTCATCCTACGTGTCACTGAAGTCTGTAATTGGATGTAAATAATGGAAAAAGGACAGGATATAACGTGTAGATACTATGTGCCTCCCTCTGGGAGTGTGTTTTTGATCATTTACAGTGTGGAAACAGGCCCTTCAGCCTAACAAGTCCACACCGACCCTCCGAAGAGCAACCCACCCAGACCCTACACTACGGGCAATTTAGCATGGCCAGTTCACCTAACCTGCACATTTTTGGACTGTGGGAGGAAACAGGAGCACCTGGAGGGAAACCCACGCAGACACGGGGAGAATGTGCAAATTCCACACAGATAGTTGCCTGAGGTAGGAATTGAACCTGGGACCCTGGTGCTGTGAAGCAGCAGTGCTCACCACTGTGCCACCCATGGGTATAGGGGGCACAAAAAATATGTTAGGTAGTTTGCTCACCACCCACTCTCAAGCACACTCCCACAATAGAGAGTGGGAAGGCACTGAAAATCTCAGCCAGTCAATTAAATGTAAATAAATAATTAAGGACCAATTGAACTGGTTTAAAAACTGATAATAGGCTGCCCATGTCAAATGCTGTTGGAGTTTGTAAGATGATGGGAGGAAATGTAGCTACTGTCTTCAGGGGATATCCTAGGGGGAAATTTCCCATAGTCACCATAATTTCTTCAGACCCACCTGCTCTAAAAAAACCCTCTGGAGGATACATTGGGAGCCCAGGGGATTTTCTGCTGGGATTGAAGCAATTTAATACAGAGCCTTTATTCCAATCTGATCCAGAAAAGTTTTAAAAATTCATTCATGAGATGCTGAGCCAGGCAGTTAAGAGACAACCACATTGCTGTGGGTCTGGAGTCACTTGGCAGACATTCGTGAATCAGATGGGTTTTAAGACCAGATTTTTATTGAAGTCAAATTTTCACCATCTGCCACAGTAGGATTCAAACTCATGTTCCTAGAACATTTGCCTGGGATTCTGAAATGCTAATCTAGCAACACGGCGAAAGTAAGGACTGTGGACGCTGGAGAATGGAGTTGAGAGTGTAGTGCGGGAAAAGCACACCAGGTCAGGCAGTATCCGAGGAGCAGGAGAATCGACGTTTCGGGCAAAAGCCCTTCATCAGGAATCTACCACCTTCCAACTACTGGTCCATTTACCAAATTTCAATAATAGGGAAAATGAGCAAACCTGCACTGTTGTGGGCTTAAAAATGTGTTGCTGGAAAAGCGCAGCAGGTCAGGCAGCATCGAAGGAGCAGGAGAATCGACGTTTCGGGCGTAAGCCCTTCTGCACTGTTGTGGGCCAGTATTGGAATTTAATAAGGGAATTGGTTGGCAATTAGGGTGTTCTTGTGCCATTTCTTTGTCTAAGCATGTAACAGAGTACAGCTACATTTATTTATGGACCGTTGCTCAAAGGGTTTCTTTAAAAAACCCTTTAAAAAACCCTTTGGAAATGATTAGATGATTCCGTGTTGCCTTCTGTCAATTCAGACTCATTAATTATACAGTTGAGACGTTTATGTAGAATGCAAGATACAGAAACAGGCCACTTGGCGCAACTGATCCTGGTCAGTATTTATGTTCCTGAGCCTCCAGCCCACCAGTAGATTCGATTAGATTCCGTATGGAAACAGGCCATTTGGCCCAACAAGTCCACACCGACCCTCAAAGGGTTTCTTAAAAGCCACAGGAATTCAAGTGGAACCTGATCAGTCGGTTGGAGGTAGAGGTTAATCATGAGCAGAGGAGTGCCAGAGTGGGTGTGGATGCCATGTGGAATCTGCAGCCCTTGAGATCAGGATAGCATTGTTAAAAATGGGCTATTATAATGAAATGTGTTCAAAAATTAGGGATCACCCATTTAAGGTAGACATGAAATGAAAATGTTTCCTGAAGGTAGTAGGTCTTTCAAACACTGCTTCCATTGCCTTTTTGTGGAAGAGAGTCTTTGAATATTTTTATATAAGTAGTTAGATTCTTGGTAAATGGTGGGGTGAGGGGTTATTGGGACAGGCAGGAATTTGGAATTGACGTTACAGTCATACTTTGAATGTAGAGTTTAATGTGAACTTTAATTTACTAATGACAAGGGGAGAATGATGGAGACAGAGATGGTAGTGAGACACGTAATTGGTTCCATTTGTACAATTTGATAAATGAGGTTGCAGATTCATCACTGATGAACATAAAGTACATCAGTGATTGAAGCAAATAGAATAGGAATATATTAAAAGATTGACTAGAATGGGATAAAAGAATTCAAGGATATATTGTGGGCGGTATGGTGGCTCAGTGGTTAGCACTGCTGCCTCACAGCGCCAGGGACCTGGGTTTGATTCCTGCCTTGGATGGCTGTCCATGTGGAGTTTGCACATGCTCCCCATGTCTGGGTGGGTTTCCTCCGGGTGCTCCAGTTTCCTCCCACAGTCCAAAGATGTGCAGGTCAGGTGAATTGGCCATGCTACGTTGCCCATAGTATTAAGTGCATTAGTCAGGGGTAAATATAGAGTAGGGGAATGGGTCTGGGTGGGTTACTGTTCAAAGGCTTGTTGGGCTAAATAGCCTGTTTCCATACTGTAAGGAATCTAATCAAATCTATTGGTGCACTTAGATGAAGAGGCTCAGGAACTGCCTTGTGTGGAGCATAAATACAGACCGGGAGCATGTGGCCTGTTTCTGTATTTTGCATTCTACATAAACATCCCAACTATATAATTAATGCGTCTGAATTGACAGAAGGCAACACGGAATCATCATCTAATCATTTCCAACATTTGACCAGTGTTCCACAGCAATGTGTATAAAAAAGACCACGTGCTTGGATTTATAAAATCACACAATAAACCATTAACTCTGAAGAGCTTTAAAATGGTTTGCTCATTCTGCCTTTAAAGTATTGTTTAAATTCTGGAGAACAGCCTTAATCTTGAGTGTAAAGGGATTGTGTTATGAGGGAAAAATAGAAATTTTCTGTGCTCTACTGTCCAGGAAGGAGGTATTTTATTGATTTGTGAAGATTAGGTAATCCAAAATATACTAATCAATATGTTTGTATCTCATCTTTGTTGTGATAAAAGTGCTTCACATGAGCACTACACAATAAAATTAGGGCAGATAACAAAGTAGGTTTTAGGATCTGTCTGAAAGGGGACAAACATAAAGGGGAAGAGAAACATGATTAGATTAGATTACATTACAGCGTGGAAACAGGCCCTTCGGCTCATCAAGTCCACACCGACCTGCCGAAGCGCAACCCACCCATACCCCTAACCTAACACTATGGGCAATTTAGCATGGCCAATTCACCTGACCTGCACATCTTTGGACTGTGGGAGGAAACCGGAGCACCCGGAGGAAACCCACACAGACACGGGGAGAAAGTGCAAACTCCACACAGTCAGTCGCCTGAGGCGGGAATTGAACCCGGGTCTCCGGCGCTGTGAGGCAGCAGTGCTAACCACTGTGCCACTGTGCCGCCCGTCGGGAGATAATTTCCTATCATTAGCAGCAGCTGGCGGTCTGGCCACAAGTTGTGAAATGATTAAATCTGGGATACTCAGGAGGTACTCAGGAGCGCGGAGGGTTAGAGAAGATTGTAGAAATTGGGTTGGTGGAGCTGGTTGGAGAGATTTGAAAACCAGGATGAAAATATTACTTCCAATGTGTTCAGGAAAATGAAGTATAGGAAAGAATTTTTAAACATATTTTTGGAATAATTTAGATTAGATTAGATTCCCTACAGTTTGGAAACAGGCCATTTGGCCCAACCAGTTCACACTGACCCTCTGAAGAGTAGCCCACCCCCCTACATTTACCCCTGACTAATGCACCTAACACTATGGGCAATTTAGCATGGCTGGTTCACCTGACATGCACATCTTTGATTTGACTCAAAGAACTATAAAGTTCTGCAAGGAGTGCAAAGCTATAAAAATGGACAACATTCAATAGGAGGTTGGTTGCTATCATTGGAAGTTATGCAATGTTAAACAACAGATCCTCAATAGGCAAAAGAGTCATCTCTCAGCCTTCACCTTTCTCGCATTCCTGTAAGGGAAATTTAAAGAATGTAGGCCATAATTCGACAGCTTGGAATCTGAGGAAGGGTCACAGAACCCTAAATGTAAACTTTGACTTCTCTTCGCAGATGCTAACAGACCTGCTGAGTCTTTCCAGCAATTTCTGTTTTTGTTTCTGATTTACAGCATCCGCAATTCGTTCGGTTTTTATTTAGCTTGAAATCGTGTGGACTAAACATTTGTGACTGAAACTTCACAAGTCAGGAAGTGCAACCAACAGGAGGAGATTTTCAGATGCAAAGCAGTGGATGGGTTTTGGACCCAAACAAAAGATCTACGGACACCCTCAGAAATGTTAGATGGTGCATTATGTCTTCCTCCTGCCTTTAAAATGCAGTATAAAACATAACATTGTATTCTGCAACTAAAGGGTAGATTGAGGGGCAATTGTTTTACACAGAGGGTGGTTCACGTGTGGAATGACCTTCCTGAGGAAGTGGTGGATGTGGGTATAATTACAATGTTTAAAAGGCATTTGGATGGATACATGAATAGGAAAGGTTTGGAGAGATGTGCAGCATCCAGGGAACAGGAGAATCGACGTTTCGGGCATAAGCCCTTCTTCAGGAATGGGGAAAGTTTGTCCAGCAGGCTAAGATAAAAGGTAGGGAGGAGGGACTTGGGGGAGGGGCGTCGGAAATGTGATAGGTGGAAAGAGGTCAAGGTGAGGGTGATAGATCAGACTGGGGTGGGGGCGGAGAGGGCGGGAAGAAGAT
>NC_057729.1:49726085-49727559 GCF_004010195.1 Chiloscyllium plagiosum
TGCAATCTTCTTCCCGCCCTCTCCGCCCCCACCCCAGTCTGACCTTTCACCCTCACCTTGACCTCTTTCCACCTATCACATTTCCGACGCCCCTCCCCCAAGTCCTTCCTCCCTACCTTTTATCTTAGCCTGCTGGACAAACTTTCCCCATTCCTGAAGAAGGGCTTATGCCCGAAACGTCGATTCTCCTGTTCCCTGGATGCTGCCTGACCTGCTGCGCTTTTCCAGCAACACATTTCCAGCTCTGATCTCCAGCATCTGCAGACCTCACTTTCTCCTTGGAGCGATGTGGACCAGGAGCAGGCAGGTGGGACTCGTTTAGTTTGGGATTATGTTCAGTATGGACTGGTTGGACCGAAGGGTCTGCTTCCGGGCTGTATGACCCTGTGACTATATGTTGAGCGCTTGGATTTGTTAAAAGGCAGGCTTCAAAACACAAAATGTTAGTTTAGAGAAAAAGTTAATTTTTAAGAAGGTGTAGACAAGCTGATTTGTATGATTGTAATGTAGAAATTTGCATTAGATAGCATGTAACATCTGCAGTGCTGTCCACTTGCCATCCAGCAGATTTTTCTACTCGAGAAATTTGTTATATTTTGAATAAAGTGCCTTAACAATTCAGTAGAATATTAATAGAGTGCTAAATGGGTGTAATGATTTGGAGATGCCGGTGTTGGACTGGGGTGTACAAAGTTTAAAAATCACACAACACCAGGTTATAGTCCAACAGGTTTAATTGGAAGCACACTAGCTTTCGGAGCGACGCACCTTTATCAGGTGATAGTGAAGGGCTCGATCGTAACACAGAATTTATAGCAAAAATTTACAATGTGATGTAACTGAAATTGATTGTCTGTTAAGCCTTTCATCTGTTAGAATACAGTGATAGTTTCACTTCTTTCATGTGTAAATCACAAAACTTTTTTTTAAAAGTTGCATTCTCTGGTTAGCTGTTAACAATGGTGATAGCTAGACAATATGTTGAAGGTAAAAACAATGACTGCAGATGCTGGAAACCAGATTCTGGATTAGTGGTGCTGGAAAAGCACAGCAGTTCAGGCAGCATCCGAGGAGCAGCGAAATCGACCTTTCGGGTTCCTGACAAAGGGCTTTTGCCCGAAACATCGATTTCGCTGCTCCTTGGATGCTGCCTGAACTGCTGTGTTCTTCCAGCACCACTAATCCAGAATATGTTGAAGGTGTTAGCCCCCTGTGTTCTCTGTCTATGACCTGATGTTTAGATTGATTCTAATCTAAAAAGTGAGATAACAGAGTTTTACATACATTCATGCAGTTTTTGAGCTCAGAGGTCTACATGAATGCATGCCGTTTTTGAGCAAAGTACAATGTAACTCTGCAAGTACTAATTCACCCACAAAATGCATGTGTGCATGTGGGTCTTTGTCTGTCTGTGTGTGTGTGTCTGTCTGGGGTGGAGGTTGTGAGTGTGAGAAAGTGTATGTGTGTGTGTGTA
>NC_057729.1:49727674-49742270 GCF_004010195.1 Chiloscyllium plagiosum
TTGATTGTTGTGCGGTGCCCATTCATCCGTTGTCGTAGCCTTTGCTCCGTTTCCCCAATGTACCTTGCCTCCGGGCATCCTTGCCTGCAACGTATAAGATAGACAATGTTGGCTGAGTCACATGAGTACCTGCCATGTACAAGGTGGGAGGTGTCCCCACGCGTAATAGTGGTACCTATGTCCACAATCTGACACGTCTTGCAGCATCCACCCTGACAGGGTTGTATGGAGTTGCCCTGAGAGCCGGGCAGTTTGCTACAAACAATGATCTGTTTGAGGTTTGGCAGTTGTTTAAAGGCAAGTAGTGGAGGTGTGGGGAAGGTTTTGGTGAGGTGCTCATTCTCATTGATAATGTGTTGCAGGTCACGAAGAACATGGTGTAGTTTTTCAGCTCCTGGGAAGTACTAGGGTACCCTGTCAGTTGCAGCACGCGTCTGTCTCCTGAGGAGATCATTACGGTTCCTTGCTGAGGCACGTCGGAACTGGCGGCCGATGAGTTGAGCATCGTACCCCCTTCTTGTGAGGGCATCCTTGAGTACTTCCAGGTGTCCGTCACGTTCCTCCTCATCTGAGCAGATCCGGTGTATGCGTAGAGCTTGTCCATAGGGAATGGCTGTTTTAATATGTTTTGGGTGGAAGCTGGAGAAGTGTAGCATTGTGAGGTTGTCTGTGGGTTTGCGGTAGAGTGTGGTGCTGAGGTGTCCATCCTTGATGGAGAAGCATGTGTCCAAGAATGAGACAGATAGTCAAGAGTAGTCCATGGTGAGTTTGATGGTGGGATGAAACTTGTTGATGTCACTGTGTAGTTTTATCAGTGGACCCATGGCGAGGAGTCACTGATAAAACTACACAGTGACATCAACAAATTTCATCCCACCATCAAACTCACTATGAGTGTAAATTCGATGAAACACCCAGCAGAGCAAACAGCCGCATTTATGCAGAAAGGTGAACAGATTGAATGTTTTGACAAATGACAAAGGTTCATTGTCCTGAGGAACACTTGCGTTGCTCTCTCTCTCTCTATCTCTCTCTCTCTCTGTTTCTACACCTGTTTCCTCACCTGCTGACAAGGTTTCCAACATTTTCTGTATTTTCTCTTTTCCTACTCTCCACTCTATTCCTAAAACACTATTTATTCAATTGCTGCTGAGTGAAATATTGTTACTTAAGTGATTAGCTTTAGATCTTGAGCTAATTTTTCTTTCCATAGCGAGTGGGATCTCAAACATTCTATCTCTGTGGTTGTCTCAGACAGAGATGCATTTTATTCAGTTTACAGGTCCTCAGACCAATGGAACTAATGGATGTAGAGACTGGCTCCATGCAGCAGGACATACCAACAATCGACTTGCTTATGCTGTCAACACTGAGTTATGTCAGGCAGTTGGTATTAAATCAGATTAGTTTACGGTATAAACATTGTGCAGCTTACGAGCTGGGTCCAGGATCAAAGTAGATTACACTACAAGCTCAGTGTGAATGTCCAGATGGTTTAGTACAATGTGGTGATGTACTGGCCCATATCACTTCGCTCACTGACCTACATTAGCTTTCAGCCCAGCAGCACCTCAATTTTAGATTCCCTACGGTATGGAAACAAGCCAATTGGCCCAGCAAGTCCACACCAACCTACTGAAGAGTAACCCACCCAAACCCATTCCCCTACCCTATATTTACCCCTGACTAATGCACTTAACGCTGTATGGGCAATTTTGGCATGGCCAATTCACCAGCCCTGCACATCTTTGTGAATGTGGGAGGAAACTGGAACACCCGTAGGAAACACACGCAGACACAGGGTGAATGTGCAAACTCCACACAGTCAGTTGCCTGAGGCTGGAATTGAACCCGAGTCTCTGGCGCTGTGAGGCAGCAGTGCTAACCACTATGCCACCTTAATGGCGTGTTCAAAATTCTGAACAGTTTTGACAGGGTAAAGAAGGATATTCTGTTTCCACTAGTTGGCATGTCAATAAGGGTCACAAATTCAATACTGTCAGCAAGAAAGATAGGAATGAGCTGAAGAGAATCTTCCATACTCAGAGAGTTGTTAGGATTTGGAATGTGCTGCCTGGGAGAGTGGTAGAGGTGGATTTCATCTGAGGTTTCAAAAGGTTTCATCTGAGAAAATGATGAAGTTAAAGGATTGCGGAGGCAGAACTAAAGAATGGGACTAGCTGGGTGGATCTTTCTGGGGGCCAGTACAGAACACAATGGGTGAATGGCCTCCTTCTGTGATATGAAATTCCATGATTCTATGACTCACCTCTCCTGCATTTCCCCCTTGAACAACTTGTACAGCTACAGTAGTAAAACATCTCAAGGCATGTCTCAGAGTGGAGACCAATTTGATGTGGAGGCAGCAGAGGAGACATTAGACAAAGGTTGGTCAACTATGTAGATTTTAAGAAATGCTTTGAAATTGAGGAGGTGGAAGGACTTTAAGGGAGATAATTCCGGAGCTACAGGTCTGGGCAGTCGAAGGCACAGCCGTAGGTGGAGAGAGACAGGAAAAAGATCAGGAATGCTAAAGAGATCAAAATTAAAGGAATACGGCTATCTCAGAGGGCTATGAGGCTGAAAGAGATCACAAAGATAGAGAGGTACAGAGCCACTGAAGGATTCAATCACTAAGAATTTGTGACCCCTACTGACATGCCAACTAGTGGAAACAGAATATCATTCCTTACCCTGTCAAAATTGTTCAGAATAAGCGTAATCTTTATAATCTTTTCTTGTATCAAAAATCCCTCATTCCTGGTATCATTCTAGTAAATTTCCTTTGAACTCTCTCCAGGACTTTAGCATCCTTCAGTAAATAATGTGCCCAAACTAAACACAATACTTTTAATGTGGTCATAGAGTCATAGAAGCAGACCCTTCAATTTGTCTGTGCCGACCAGATATCCTAAATTAATCTAGTTCCATTTGCCAGCATTTGGCCCTTATCCCTCTAAATCCTTTAAATTCATGTACCCACCCAGATGCCTTTTAAACGTTGTATTGTACCAGCCTCCACCACTACCTCTGGCAGCTCATTCCATATATGCACCATCCTCTGCATGAAAAAGTTGCCCCTTGGGTCCCTTTTAGATCTTTCCCTGCTCACCTTAAATCTATGCCCTGTAGTTTTGGACTGGAACATTTCTGTCAACAGCTCCGCAGTTTGCTCCCTTATCTCTCACAACAATCTAGGATGCAACCGATCCAGGCCTGGTGACTTCTTTACCTGGAGTGCTACCAGCCTATTGAGCACCTCTTCTTTATCTATCACGATACTGCTCAGTTGCTGAATGGGGGCCTATTGGGAAGCCAGTGTTAGCCAATGGACCTAGTAGTGGTGTTCTTGTGGCTGCAATGCTTTAGATTGTAAGATGCTTCTAAAGATGTGCAGGCCAGGGGTGAATTGACCATGCTAAAATTGCCCATAGTGTTCAGGGATATGTAGGTAAGTGCATTAGTCAGGGGTAAATGTAGAGTAATAGGGTAGGGGAATGGGTCTGAGTGGGTTACTCTCCAGAGAGCCAGTGTGGACTTGTTGGGCCAAAGGGCCTGTTTCCACCCTGTAGGGATTCTTTGATTCTATGGTTAGGTCACATCTAGGATATTGTGCGCAGTCTGGAATCCATATTTATAGGAGGGATGAGATTGCAGAGAGGGTACAGAGGAAATTAGCCAGGATGTTTCCTGGGATGGAGGGGTTTAGTTATGAAGAGAGATTGGATAGAAAGGGACTTATTTCTTTGCAGAAGGGAAGACTGAGGGGGACATGATTGAAATATCTAAATAGGTTGGATAGGCAGGAAGAAAAATCTCCCCTTGGTAGAGAGATCATCAACCAGGGGGCATCGAATTAAGGTCGAATTAGGCTGTTTAGAGGAGATGTGAGACAATTTCCTTCAGCTAGAGAAGTGAGAATCTGGAACTCACTACCACTAAAGATGATAGGGAACAGAAAGCCTTATAATGTTTAAGAGGTATTTAGATGTACACTTACGATGCCAAGACATAGACGGCTATAGGCCAAGTGCTGGACAATTGAATTTAAGTAGTTAGGTTGCTATGTTTGACTGGTGCAGACTCGATGGGCCGAAAAGTGTTTTTCTGTGCTGTAAATCTCTATGGCTAAATGCTGAAATAGAGGCAATCATTTGTCTATAGGGAATTGGTGCTTTCTTAACATGGCAATCGTAGTAGAAACCAGACAATGGAAAAAAATGCATCAAAATTTCAGTTACAGGTGCTGCAGGTGAACCATCTGTGTTAGTCAAGGTAAATGTGATGACCACAGCAGTAGATTCCAAAACAGGATTGATTTTCAATCAGAAAGATAAACAGAAAATGTTGGAAACATTGAGCTGGTCAGGCTGTATCTGCAGGGAGAGGGTTAACGCTTTTGGGACTGTTACCTTTCACCAGGACTGGGAGAACATAGAGATTTGGCAGCTTCTTCACAAGTGTGAAGCTTTGGGAAACATATTAGCTTAGAGCTGAGTGTCCAAATTTCTTTGAGACAAATGGCCAACTGTTCATTTATAAATGTAGTGCAGTATGTTGTAATCATAAAATCTTACAGCACTGATGGAGGTCATTTGGTCCTTTGAAGGAAAGCTCTCAGGTTCATCACCAGCTCTGCTTTCTTTGTTTTTAAACAATGATTTTTAGTGAACACTTGGATTTTAATTGTGTTTCGCTTCTTGGGCGACCACATGCCAACCTGTCGCTGACGCCCTCTGCTGCCCTCCCCTTCTCTTCTGAATGTCATTTTGACAAATAACTGACATTTATATAGCACCTTTTTGATGCAGTGTAACTTCTCTAGGTAGGAGAAATTGAGGTCTGCAGATGCTGGAGATCAGAGCTGAAAATATGTTGCTGGAAAAGCGCAGCAGGTCAGGCAGCATCCAGGGAACAGGAGAATCGACGTTTCGGGCATAAGCCCTTCTTCAGGAGGGCTTATGAAGAAGGGCTTATGCCCGAAACGTCAATTCTCCTGTTCCCTGGATGCTGCCTGACCTGCTGCGCTTTTCCAGCAACACATTTTCAGCAACTTCTCTAGGTACCCCATGCCTCTAGGATGTGGGGATGGGAAAAGAGACTGTTCTAAGGACAAAGTGTAATGGGGAGAGGGAGAGAGTTATTAACTGGTAAATACTTAATCGAACAAGAGAAGAGAAAGTGAAAGTGTTGAAGGTGAACCAGGGAGGAGAAACCAGCACAAATCTGTTTGAGTTAAATTGGGCCTTGGTTGTTATTGGGCTTGTGGCAGGTTATCCTTCAGAATGGTATTCCAGAAATGACATAGTTCTCCAGCTATGCAATCGAATCATAAAATCCCTACAGTGTGGAAATAGACCATTTGGCCCAACTAGGTGAAAGTGGGTTCTGCAGATGCTGGAGATTAGAGTCAAGATAGAGTGGTGTTGGAAAAGCACTGCAGGTCAAGCAGCATCTGAGGAGCAGGAAAATCGACGTTTTGGGCAAAAGCCCTAGGTTGGTGCTGAAGTGGAACGTTGGAACTGGGGTAAGATTGGGGGAGGGGAAATGAGGAAGCTGGTGAAGTCTACATTGAAGCCCTAGGGTTGAAGGGTCCCAAAGCTGAAGATAAGGCATTCTTCCTCCAGGCGTCGGGTGGTGAGGAAGTGGCGATGGAGGAGACCCAGGATCTGTATTTCCTCGGCAGAGTGGGAGGGGGAGTTGATATGTTCGGCCACAGGGCGGTGGAGTTGGTTAGTGTGGTTGTCCTGGAGATGTTCTCTGAAGCACTCTGCAAGTAGGTGGCCAGTTTCCCCAATGAGGAGGAGACTGCATTGGGAGCAATGGATACAGTAAATGATGCGTGGAAGTGCAGTTGAAGCTTTGATGGATGTGGAAGGCTCCTGTGGGGCCTTGGTGGGGGTGGGGGAGGCGTGGACACAGGTTTGCAATTCGTGCGGTGGCTGCGATAGGGGAGGTAGTCACGGAGGGAAGGGTCTTGTGGAGAGAGGAGGAGAACTTCTTCAAGATATTGTAGAGAGAGAGGCCCAACAACGACCCTCTGAAGAGTAACCTACCCAGACCCATTCCCCTACGCTATTACTCTACATTATCCCTGACTAATACTCTTAACCTGTACATCCCTGAACACATGGCCAATTCACCTAATCTGAACATCTTTGGGTTGTGGGAGGAAACCGGAGTATCTGGAGGAAACCCACACAGACTTGGGAGAATGTGCAAACTCCGCACAGACAGTCGCCCAAGGCTGGAACCGAACCCGGGTCCCTGGCGCTGTGAGGCAGCAGTGCTAACCACTGAACCACCATGCCACCGAGCCACCGAAATAGCTTCACATATTTTTTTGAAAAACCTCTCGAACATTCCTCAAAAGTGCGATTATTTTTGTGGGGATCAAATGAGGACAGGATTCCACCGGACTCTGAATCCACCGGATTCTGAATCCTGATTGAACAGCTGTCAGCGATTCACCATCCAGCTTCCCACATTCAGACTAAATCTGTGGCTTCCTTCTCAAGAAACTCGAAATCTGGTTCTGACCCTGAATCTTCAAGAGAGATCAGAGTGAGAAAATATTTGGTTTTGGTTTGGGGCCCGCTGTATTGGCAGGGTGGGTGGTTCGGATTGCCGTGGTGCGGGGTTACTGTTAGTTGTAGTAAGGTGTCACTGTATATTTTGGTGGGTGGGTGGCCTTGGGGGTGTGGGGGTGAGCGAGGGATGGGTGGGTGGGGAGTGTGTGTTTAGGATGGCTGGGCAGAGAAGGCGTACGAGGGGTAGTGAGCCTGCAGGAGCTGACATAAGGGATTGGTTCACAAGATTATCGAGGCCTGTCCTAATTTATTAAATGAAAGCTCCTGAGCTATTTATCTGTCCCCACTCTGTAATTACAAGTATTATAGCTCCCAGAAAGATGAGATCACGTCCTGCACATAATTTGATTTAGACAAAGAATGCATTAGCGATGGGATTGAAATAATTTCTGTGAAGGGTGTTTGGATTTGAAATGAAAGGCAATGTAGAATTTTTTAGGAAGATGAGACTTGGCTTCCTCCCTGATCTTCCAAAAGAATAATTTTGTCCTCTCCATCTTAACCTTACCATTTTACGTAGAAGCTGTTAGAATGATTTTCCCAAACACGTACTTTCCCCCTTCCTGTTTATTAATGTATTTTCTTTACCTAATGGTGTGTGTCTCCTTGAGCACCTGATTGCTTTCTGATGTGCCTTTCTTTGTCAGACTTTGCCTCAAGTCTGGCACACAGCCCAGATTTTCGAATCGACATAATGTTCATGGCTATGTTGCCTCTTTTAGTTTAGAAAAGATAAACAGGTCACCACAATCCTATAATGATGCTGATAGGAAACGCTAGACTGAGTTGCTGAAGTGACCCAGTGGCCATATCAGAACAGGAGACAGATCCTCCTCAGCTGTTTGGACAAAGTACAACATAGATAAATATGAGAAACTATATTTTGGTATTTAAGAATGAGCAGATTGCTTATTACTTGGAAGGTGTGGGTCTCAAAGGGTAGATGAACAAGGGGAACTTGGAGTAAAAATACACAATTGCACTTCAGATTAGCAAGACCATTTTGAAAACGCAAATCAAGAAGGTGGTGTTATTTCTAGTTGGATAGAATTAAAATGTAAGGTATTATACTAAACCTTAGTTAGACCACACTTTGAATAATGTACAGGTAGTTCTGCTAAAGTGCAGTAGTTGCATTCCAGTGAAGCCTCGTTTGATAGAAATTTGCTTAATAAAAATAATGGGGCCTATGGGAGAAGTGGGGTTGGGGAAGACCAACAAAAACATCACTCACGATCGCTCAAAAATCACCCAAAGGTCTTAACACAAAGCATAGCACAGACTGAATGAAGGTTGAAATCATATTTATTACTAAAACAAAAGTAAATTTAACACCATACATTTAAAAAATATAAGAAAGCTGCTCTCTACACAGTACTTCTCACAGCTATCAGTAGCTGACATGGTGCATGCGCAGGACAGCATGAACATAGGCGAATGTGCAGAATGGTGTGGAGATTTCGGTGTGCACATCGGCGACTGCGCAGAACGGCATAGAGATTTGGCACGCACAGCGGCACATGCGCAGAACAAACAGCGCGAACTGATCCACACTGGAATCATGCTATTGCCAACAGGGGTAAGTGTTCTCCAAAATACTGTTCCCTAATTCTTCAGCGACATTATAGCCAAATCCTGCTGCCAAAGTGCACGTTATCCCAGAACTACCTATACTTTGATGTTACATAAAGGATGTTGAGGCACTGGAGAAGGTCCTGAGGAGATTGACAAGTTTGGCGCAGGAAATGCATGAGTACACATTTTTCAGGGAGGAGTTGACAGACTGAATCAATTCTCTCTTGATAAAAAGAAGGCTGAGGGGTCACCGAGTTGTGATTTTTATAGATGAGAAAGGTTTCAGTCCAGTGAATTCTGCTATTATCCCAGCTGGTGGTAAAATTGGACAAGTCAGTTTCCAGAGTGAAATCTGGCTTGACAGAACATTAGTTTTGTTTTTTGCAATTTTGTTCCCAAGGTGGTCAGTCACTGGACATATTCACAAAAGTCAGTAAATGTGCTTTTGACCAAGGAACGTCAACATTTATTACACACAAAAGGAAACAAAAATCATAAACTACTTTATATGACAGATAAGATTTTATGAAGCACTCATTACAAGTATCAGATATTAAAATTCAACTCTTCTACCCTCACAACAATGTTACAGATACTCAACATTAATGGAGGGTCACCCTCTTTCTACTTGAAAGCTCCTTGTTCAGTGATATGGGCTGTACTTGATAAACCTCAGCTTCTTCAGTTATTGTATCTTCATGAGACCCTTGAGCAAATTGTGAACACAGCTCACTTGTTCCTTAACATTGATTCTTGAAACCTCTTTTCCATGGCTTTGTGTTTCAGGAGCTTTCTGTTACAGGCATTAGCACACTCAGAATTCTCTCCTGCCCTGACTGCTCTGGAGAAACAGACGGTGAAAAAGAATTAAGGTCCATTTATTTTGTACATTTCACAACCTTGAGGTCTTTCAAATCATCTTGCAGCTTATTACCACACTTTCAACTGTGTTCAATATGGTTGGATAATGCAGAGAATTTGTGCACAGCAGGATCCCAGAAAGACCCACATGACTTGACAAACTATGTTTGATTTGAAGTGATGCCTTTGTTTCAACATTGAGTATTGGTCAGAAAACCTAGAAAAACCCACAGCTGTTAACGTTTCAATGATATACTTTGATCTTTTGCCCAAGAAGGCAGGCAGGGCATGAGGGAGAAACTGAGGACTGCAGATGCTGGAGATCAGAGTCGAAAATTGTGATGCTGGCAAAGCACAGCCGATCAAGCAGCATCCGAGGATCAGGAGTGTCAACGTTTCGAGCATAAGCTGTTCATCAGGAATGTGGAGGGATGCTCAAGGGGAGCTGAGAGATAAATGGGAGGGGGTGGTGGGGCTGGCAGGGAAAGTAGCTGGGAATGTGATAGGTGGATGAAGGTGGGGGTGATGGTGATATGACGGGGTGGAGGCTGGGTGAATAATTGATCATTTGGCTGAATTTGGACTGAGTTCTTAAAGCAGGTGCAGGTGACTAACCAGCTGTCACTATCCTGACTGGACCATGGCATTCTGTTTGCTTTTCAGTGTAATTTTCAGTTCCCCACTAATCCCGCTTACAGACTTTTCATATATACAAATCTCGGCTCACGGTCCTTAGAAATTCTCCATCTGTTCCCAGTGATTAACTGATTCTCGATCATGTTTGTCTGTTCAAAATATCTGGAACCACAACAGATTTTTCAATGCGCCACTTGCTTTAATTGGAGCATGCTGTTTTTTTTTTCCAGTTGTCTAACTGACCATAATGACCTGATGTGTTGCCATTGTGCCCATCTTGAATTGATGCTGAGGGCGAGGGCACCACAATTGCTCACCCTGAAAGTGTTTTGAAGTCAGTGAAAGAGAGTGCTCGAGAGGGCAATTGCAGCTATGCCACTATGTGAACGTGGGGAGAGCGAGATACTTCACTGAAGTTTAGATGTCTGGAAGGAGGCTGTTGAGAGTAAAAGGGCTGAAGCTCTATGTGTGTATTTGTAGTGAGATCATTTCAAATAGTTTACGTATAGTGCAACATGATTAGTTTTCTTCCCCTTTTTCTGTAACAAACCTTTAGGTTCTCTTGTCAAAACCAAATTGGTAACCTCTCGTTGATATATTTGCTCAGAGCAATATGTTCTGACCACCACAATAAACCAAGTAGTAAAAAACAAAAATACTTATAGTCTATCTTCAGGGTGGCATGGTGGCTCAGTGGTTAGCACTGATGCCTTACAGCACCATCGTCCTAGGTTCGATTCCAGCCTCGGCCGACTGACAGTGTGGAGTTTGCACGTTCTCCCTGTGTCTGCGTGGATTTCCTCTGGATGCTCCGGTTTCCTCCCACAGTCTAAAGGTGTGCTGTTCAGGTGAATTGGCCGTGCTAAATTGCCCATAGTGCTAGGTGCATTAGTCAGAGGCAAATGGGTCTGGGTGGGTTACTCTTCAGAGGGTTGGTGTGGACTGGTTGGGCTGAAGCGCCTGTTTCCACACTGTAGGTAATCTGATCTGATCTATCAAAACACTGGGATCTGACTTATCCAGTATCAGCTGCCATCATAACAATATTCCCTTCCCACTCATTTGTTTTGACTGGTTCCTCCATAAATTGTTCTGTCCTGTTCACATCAGTCACTCACTGTGATAACATTCCCACCGCCCTGAGTGAAGACCTTTCCTTTCCTAATTTCCGTTTATATTTCTTGGTGATTGTTGCGTTTCGATAGCCTCTAGTTATGCTCTGGCTCACAAAAGGAAACATTCTCTCTGCATTATTAAGAAGGTCCATGATGTCATTCGGACCCTTATGACCACTTGGTAGCGCACTCACCTCTGAGTTAGAAGGTTTTGGGTACAGGCGCTGAATGGTGTGCTGTGATGTCAAAGGTGCCAAATATTTGCCTGAGACTGTAAAACAAAGGGTGGGATAGGGATCATAAATCATTAAATCCCTACAGTGTGGAAGCAGGCCATTTGACCCATCAATTCCACACTGGCCCTCTGAAGAGCATTCCACCCAGACCCATTCCCCTACCCTGACCCCATAATCTTGCACTTCCCAGGGCCAATTCATCTAATCTGCACATCTCTGGACTGTGGGAGGAAACTCACGTAGACATGGGGAGAACATGCAAACTCCACACAGACTGTTGTCTGAGGGTGGAATTGAACCTAGGTCCCTAGCACTGTGAGGTGGCAATGTTAACCACTGAGCCACCACCAATATCCCATGACACTGTTTCAGACAGGAACAGGAGAGCTCTTCCTAGTGATGTGCCCAATATCTGTCTCTCAATTCAATAACAATAAATTATTTGGACATCATCGCAACGAGGACTGTGGGATCTTGCTGTGCATTGTCTGATTGCTGAGTTTCCAGTATGGTAGCAGAGTCCGCACTCAAAAATGTAATTCATTGACTGCACAGTGCTTTGGGGTGACCTGTGATTATGAAAGGGCCGTATATAAATGCAAGTCTCTGTTTTCTCATGGGAATGTCCAGCTCTGTCCCATCCCCACCCCAAACCCCCGCCCCAGGAGAATGCTGTAAACTTCCTCTTGAGGGTCAGTGTAAAGTCGACCTGTACGCAGTGCCCGGTTTTGTCTGCGTCCTTCATCAATCAGTCTGTCCTGATTATCCCACCTCCCATCCCTCCTTTTATCTTCTCCTGTTGGTCACTGCCCTAACGTCTCATGTGGGTTCGATGTCAGATTTATTTTTGATAATGTTTCTGTGCGGGACCCTGGGAGTTTTGGCAATATTGAAGTTGCTGTGGAAATGCAAGTTGTTGTTGTAGTTAGTAATCCTTGATTTTTCCAAGACACATTCAAGTAACCGATACCTCATACTCGTTGGAGAAGAGAATTATTTATGATTCCACTTGCGATTAGTCATGGGTTCACAAGAGCCTTACAGTGCAGAAGAAGGCCATTTGGCCCATCACGTAGGCACCGGCTCTTCAAAAGTGCATCCTTACCTACTGCCAGTCCATTGCTTTTTCTGCCTTTTCCCCTTGCACATTGTTCCTACCCCAAAAGAGCTTCAATTGAAGCTCTTTCCAGGCAATTTATTTCAGACCCTGATGACTGGATGTGTGAAAACAATTGAAATTCCCTTCAAGCTTGTCCCCTCCTGTTATGGATCCTTCTCTGAGTGAGAACAGCTTCTCCTTATCTACTCCATCCGGCCTGCTCTATCCTCTCAGATATCCTCTTTGCCTTCTTCTCTCCATGGAGAACAGTCCCAACTTCCTCACTCTTTCCTCACAACTGAAATTTCGCACTCTGGACTCTTTCCTGTAAATTTCTTCTGTGCAATCTCCAATGGTTCACATCCATGTAGTACCCTCAACCGTACACAGAAATGAAGTAAGAGAATTATTTAAATTCTAATACATCCCCTCAGTCATCATTAGGCCAATGCAAATGTTACTTTAAAATTACACCATCGGGTTGATTTTCTGTTAAATCAACAGTAAAATGTTTGACCTGACTACATGGTCATGTCCACGCTCCCCCAACAACCCACCCTGCCCTCCTGGCACCTTCCTCTGCCACTGCAGGAATTGCAAAACCTACACCACACCTCCTCCCTCACCTCCATCCAAGGCCCCAAAGGAGCCTTCCACATTCACCAATATCATTTATTGTATCCGTTGCTCCCAATGTGGTCTCCTCTACATTGGGGAGACTGGACACCTCCTAGCAGAGCACTTTAGGGAACATCGCTGGGACACCCGCACCAATCGACCACACCGCCCTGTGGCCCACTATTTCAACTCACCCTCCCACTCAGCCGAGGACATGCAGGTCCTGCAATATCATTTATTGTATCCGTTGCTCCCAATGTGGTCTCCTCTACATTGGGGAGACTGGACGCCTTCTCGCAGAGTGCTTTAGGGAACATCTCCGGGATACCCGCACCAATCAACCCCACCGCCTTGCACTTTGCCAAGGACATGCAGGTCCTGGGCCTCCTCCACCACTACACCCTCACCACCCGCACGTGGAGGAAGAACGCCTCATCTTCCGCCTCAAAACACTTCAACCCCAGGGCATCAATGTGGACTTCACCAGTTTCCTCATTTCCCCTCCCCCAGCTTATCCCAGTTCCAACCTTCCCGCTCAGCACCGTCCCCATGACCTGTCCTACCTGCCAATCTCCCTTCCCACCTATCCACTCCACCCTCTTCTCTGACCTATCATCTTCATCCCCACCCCCATCCACCTATTATACTCTTTGCTACCTTCTCTCCAGCCCCACCACCCTCCCATTTATCTTTCCACCCTGGAGGCTCCTTGCCTTCATTCCTGATGAAGAGCTTTTGCCCGAAACATTGATTTTCCTGCTCCTCGGATGCTGCCTGACCTGCTGTGCTTGTCCAGCACCACTCTAATCTACACAGTAAAATGTTTGATCCAGTCTTTCAAATTCTGTCATTTAAATAAAATATCAGAAGAAGCTGTTTCGGAGAGTTGTGATCTACCCAGTAGATAGCTTTGTGATTGTGTGTGCTTTGGTCACTGTCAGGTTCTTACTGGCCCTAGTTATCCCTATGTATCAAGTCACTCTGCTTAATTTGTGCTCCTTTTGTACTTGTGCAGATCCTAGAAGCGATGGAGGAACTCCAAGATGTTCAACTGACTGAGATTAAGCCTCTCCTAACAGATGGGGTAAGCAACTGGCCTGGAGGAGCCTATTTTCTGTTGATAGACTAATAATCAAGAAGCCCTGGACTAGAGATCTTGAGTTAGACACAAAAAAACCTGCAGATGCTGGAATCCAAAGTAGACAAGCAGGAAGCAGGAAGCACACAGCAAGCCAGGCAGCATCAGGAGGTGGAGAGAAGTCAACTTCTCAGGTATAACCCTTCTACAGGAAGGTTTCAAGAAGGGTTACACCTGCAACATTGACTTCTCCACCTCCTGATGCTGCCTGGCTTGCTGTGTTCTTCCAGCCTCCTGCTTGTCTACTAGAGATCCTGAGAACATGCATTTCAATCCTTTTGTGACAATTCAAATTCAGCTTTTAAAAGGGATGTTAAAAGGTATAGAACAGAAAGATGGTACTACTGTGGCCTTTGTGGTAATGTCATTGGGCTCAAAATCTAGAGGCCCAGGCTAAGGCTATAGAGACACCAGCCAAGGAGCCTTCCACATCCATCAAAGTTTTACCTGCACATCCACTAATATCATTTATTGTATCTGTTGCTCCCGATGCGGTCTCCTCTACATTGGGGAGACTGGGGGCCTCCTAGCAGAGCGCTTTAGGGAACATCTCCGGGATACCCGCACCAATCAACCACACCGCCCCGTGGCCCAACATTTCAACTCCCCCTCCCACTCTGCCGAGGACATGGAGGTCCTGGGCCTCCTTCACCGCCGCTCCCTCACCACCAGACGCCTGGAGGAAGAACGCCTCATCTTCCGCCCCGGAACACTTCAACCCCAGGGCA
>NC_057729.1:49742498-49785295 GCF_004010195.1 Chiloscyllium plagiosum
TCTCTGCCTTTATTCCTGATGAAGGGCTTTTGCCCGAAACGTCGATTTCGCTGCTCCTTGGATGCTGTCTGAACTGCTGTGCTCTTCCAGCACCACTAATCCAGAATCTGGTTTCCAGCATCTGCAGTCATTGTTTTTACCTCAAATCCCACCAAGGCAGCTGGTGGAATTTAAATTCAATTTATAAATCTGGAATTGAAAGGTTGTCTCAGTGATGCCATAAAAATGCCACTGCTTATTAGAATACTGAATGGACTCACAAACTCTTAATATTCGCCTGTACCTGTGTCTTTGTTTTTGCTGCTGTGTACCTATTATTTACATATCTATGCGACTTAACTCTGTGATCTGCCTGTATTGCTCGCAAGACAAAGCTTTTCACTGTCCTTTGGTACACGTGACAATAAATTCAATTCAAAACCCCTCTGGTTCACTAATCTCCTTCAGGACAGAACATCAGTGTCCTTGCCTGCTATAACTTACAAGTGACTCCAGGTCCACAGCAATGTAGTTGACTCCCAGTTCCCAAGCAGATTGGCCCTGCCCCCAGTCAAGCACTCTGTGTCTCCTATAAGGCCGGATGGGTGGGCTATCAATGGGCTCTCCTGCGTGAAGTTGGTTAGGATGGAGGCTGGAATGCGTAGCAGTCCCCACCCAATTCGATGCCAACCTGCCACCAGACTGCCGCATGGGAGGATAGAAGATTCCTGCATGGACTAAACGATTGGCAGAAGTATAAGGAAGAATGGAGACATGCTGCAAGTAAATCCTACAGGGAATTTCAAAATGCAGATGGGCATTTATTGAGGAAGATTAGGTTGTAGATTATGAAGGAAAATCTGTGGGGTGTGGTAGGAATCCTCTTTCAAATAGTAAGGACAGGAACAATGGCCCTGCATGATGCTAAATCTGTTAATTTGTTCATGTACTACTTTAGGCCTTGACTGTCTCCTTTTCATTAAGGAATGTTTATTGCTTCCTTTCTGATATGCAATATAATAGATTTTCCAGTATAGATACTGAGCTAACAATATTGCCAGGGCACAGTGGATTATGGTTCAAATGCAGGTGAATAGTTTGGTGTTTGTTGGTCAGCATTGACATGGTGGGCCGAACGGCCTGTGTGACTGTGTGACTAGGAGTATGATTCTCCTGGTCACATTTCTAGAACTTTCCGGAAAGAACATCAAAGTGCTCTCTGTGCTCCTGGTTTTGCCCTCTGTGAGTGTTGGAAACCTTTAGTGGCACTTCCTTCATTTTTTAAGTGATAGCGAATAACTTTATACAACACAAACTGAATCTACTGAGAAATGAGGAGGACTCTGCAAACAGGCGAGTGTAAAAGGAAAGGGAGGCAATATTCCTGTTGCAGTGAGAGCTCACATTTTGGTACATTGTTGTGGATGGATTTTGGGATCCCCACCGTTTCCAGTATGATGTGCTGGACAAGAGGAGAGGGACATGCGCAGACCTGTGATGTGCATGTTTATTTAACCCAAGGTGACAGACCTGCCTGGAGTTTATGGGACTGCCCTGTATTTGAGGCGTCTTCTGGGTTGCATTGCTTGAATGCAATTTCTCCCATATTTTTGATCTTTGAGCTTTTATGTGTGTACAGTAGATATCTGTGTATGTGGAGTGGACTGTCCGTAAATCCCTCCACACCCACAGGCCTCCCAGAATCCTTTTCATACCACTCCCTCAGGCTTCCCAGAATCCTCTTCGTACTCCCTCCATTAGGCTTTCCAGCAGAGCCTTAGCAGAGAGGAGAGAGAATTTGGAGTTTGGATCACGAAAGGGTGACCACCAGTAAAAAGACAAAGGAAGTGAAGGATACAGAGGTTCAGATTTGGTGAGTGTGGAATTCACAGGGTGTTTGGAGGCTGGAGGAGATTACAGAGACTTTCATTCATTGCTATTTAGGGGTTCCTATGTCTCTCAATTCTCCACCATTTTGGATTCATTAACTAGTCAATTGTAATTGACCTGTTCCAAAAGTGTGCAGGTTAGGTGGATTGGTCATGCAGAATTGCCCATTGTGTCCAGGGATGTCCAGCCTAGGTGGATTAGCCATGGGAAATAAAGGGTTATTGGGTAGGGAGGTAGTTCTGAGTGCAATGCTCTTCGGACAGTTAGTGTGGACTCGATGGGCCGAATGGCCTTTTCCACACTGTAAGGGTTAGTATTCTTTAGCTAAATCAGCAAATTATTATGGAGGAAATTTGTCATTATCTTAAATTATTATTTCCCTCAAATAAATTAAAACCAGAAGCAGATCGTGTTTAGTGTGAAGTCAAAAATATACACCAGATACAAATTAAAGAGGAGGGCAAAACTAAAATTATTTCTCATTGCTAACTAATTGGTCCACATATGGAACAAATGCAGAAAATTAAGAATTTTGAATAAAGTCTAAATTATTGTTGGAAAAGATACATATGGTAAGGCTTTTTGTCTTGCGCTCAACTGGACAAACTCAAGAATGCCAAATTTCACACAATCAGAACAATTTGATTTATAGAAGGAAAGGATGCGATTGGTCAGCAAGTCATCTCTGATTGATTGTACTTTCTGACTGGGGAATGCAACGCAGAGCTATAGGCTCCACAAGCTCTGGAGTTCAGATCTGTTTGTTAAACTTGCCACAGACAAAGACAAAAAAGACATGAGGCTTGACCATATTCCTTGTGTTTGCAGAAAATGGGTCTCTGGTGTGTGATGGTGCGTCAACCGTAAATGATCCTTCATTCTGAAGGATCTTAAAGTCTTAACTGTAACTTGAACCTGAGTGTTATGTTTTTCCACACTTTTTATGAGCTGTTTGAGGAATGAAACACAATCAATACATATCATATTTAAAATAAAACTGTTAAAAATGCTAGAATGAAATTATGAAATGCAAAAGTTAGACCCTTCATTCATTATTTTCCTCCACAAGACTAAAACTAAAATATGTCCAGAAATTAGGAACAAAGACCCGAGACCATGTCCTTGCCCCCTCCCTATCACTGTAATCTCCTCCACAGTGATATGCTGATTGATGGGAGCTAAAGCATCATAGATCGCACCCTATAGTGCGATCTCTTCTCATTCTGTGTCGAGTATTTCTAATTTTAATTGGGTTATCACTGACAGCTGGACCTTCTGATACACTCGTTAATTCTCTCTCTCCACCTTGCTGCTTTTCTTCTTCCATTTAAATTGAGACCAAGAATTTTGGCCATCAACCCTAATATTGCCTTATGTGACTCCTTGTCATAGAGTCATAGAGATGTACAGCACAGAAACAGACCCTTTGATCCAACCCGTCCATGCCGATCAGATATCCCACCTGCCAGCACCCGGCTCATGTCCCTCCAAACCTTCCTATTCATATAAAATGATGTTTCTTTGGATGTTTTATTGCATTAAGTGTGCTATTTAAATTAAACATAATAACCTAAAAGCAGCGATGAGTTCAAGCCTGCAATTCAAATAATTTCAGAAAAAAGAACAACTCCAATGACAAGTAGGACCCTACTATGTGCTGCCTTTGGTGTTGGATTGTGTACTTGAGTTTAACTCCTGGCTCTGCTGTTTCAGCCGTGTTTGTTAAAATTATCACAGACAGAATTAAACTCTGCTGTGTCAGAAGCAGGTCTGTGTGAACTTCCCTTTCTCATTCTGCAGAGAGGGTAAATGCTCTGTAATTATCAACCTTCCTTTCACTGAGCACTTTCTATTCAAATAGTTTCATTTTAATTTCTCCTGCACACTACAATGACCTGTCATGATTCCAGTTATTGGATACCTTCCTTTCCTCATGTAGCTAATAACTCAGACCTGAAGTTAAATCTAATGTCTTGCTGATCCACCTTTACCAGCAGTACTGCTCCTTTCCTTCCTCCTCCATTTTATTATCACTTTCAAATGTTTTAAGGCCTACTGTTTTGAAATGTCATCTGATCTAGCTAAGGCGACTTGTATTTCATTGCAACTAGATCCTAAATGCCTTGTTTCCGATGTTAGGTAGAGCTTCTCTGGTGAGTAACTCACGTCTTTACTCACCAGAATCTCTCCAGCACAATGGGAGAGTGCTGGAATGGTCTTGATTTGCCTTGATGGGGCATATCCAACCGCCCTTGAGGACCTCCACATTAGCTAAACCCAAAGCAGCTTTCTTGACTGGCACCTTATCTGCAGGCTAATCTTGGCTACAATAGTGACACTGTTATATTATTTATAGGACGCACCCTGGAAACTCAACAAGGCTTCCTAGGAAGCAGCTTCCAAGCTTACGATATTTTTTGATTCTTTCACGAGATGTGGATGTCTGTAGCAAGTTGACCGTCTATCACTTTCCTTGAACCAAGTGGTTTGGTTGGCCATTTTGAGGACAGCTAAGAGTTTATTGTGAATATGGAGTCACATGTTGGCTAGGCCAGGTAAGGATGGTAGATCTCCTTCCCTGAAATATGTCAGGGAGCCTGATTGGTTTTTTACAATAATCGATGATCGTTTCACAGCCATCGTTACTGAGGCCAGCTTTCAAATCCAGATTTTTTTTTATTAATCGAATTTCAACCACTGTTGAATGGGGACTTGAACTCATGTTGACCCAGAGCGTTAGCTCCGGCCTCGGGATTGCCAGTCTGGTAAAATTACTGTCTGCCCCTGCCCTGTCTGAAGCACAGCTGGCAACGGCCTGGTGGCATCACTGTTTCCATGTTCCTCTCCAGGTCGCACACCATTCTGACTTGGATACATGTCATCGGACCCAAATCCTATGGCTTGCAGAACTGTTGGGAGCACTGTTTCCTGATTTTCTTATTTCCTCATCTTTGGCCTCCTCCTGTAAAATGAGAAAAATAACAGGAATTGGAGTTGGCCACATGACGCTTTGAGCACCCTTTACCTTGCGGCATTATCATGGCAGACCTTCTACTTCAACTCCATCTTTTCATCCTACCCTTATTCTAAATTCCACGAGTGCCCAAATTTCTGTTGATCTCTCCCTTGACTATATATGGCACTCGACAACTGGGATCCTGGGGTACAGAATTGCCTCCCTTTGAATTCAATCCTCCTCATGGCCGATCAGTTATCCTTAGACTGTGTCCGTGTTCTCAGCATCTGCCCTGTCAAACTCTTAAGAATTTTGTATCTTTCATTTCGATCACCTCTCGTTCTTATTAATTCGGAGGATAATAGGCCTAGTCCACTCAATTCTTCCACATGACAAACTCATTATTCTAAGCACCAATGTAATGAACCTCTAATGAACCTACTCTCTCTAGGGTAGGTATAGCCTTGGCTGAACTATACAAGATAGCACAGTCCTCTTAGCCCCCTCACTGGCTGGTTACACACCATATGTCCCGTGGGAAACAGTAGCTGTCCTGCAGTCATTTAACAGCCACTTGGCCCATAATAGACTGGAGGCAGAATTTACCTCCCTCATTGGCAGGAATTCCTGCCTCGGGGTATGCGGCCAGCCTAGAGGCTGACGGCTCTCCATCTGCTGGTAGCTCCACTGGGAGAGTGGCCACCTCAGGTATCACACCAGTGATCTCTAATGATTTGGAACTTTGAGGGAGTCAGTGGTGGGGGCTGGAGCTTGAGAGTCTATGGAGATAGGGGAAGGTAACCTAGTAGGAGTGGGGTTCCTTAGTGGGGTTTGTGTGTTTGGGTGGAGGAGGTCACAAATGGATCCACTTAAGAGGGACCTGTCTGTGCCCACTGTACCCTGGCCTGCTTGAGGAAACCAAGCGTGCATCTCTCTCCCCACCAATTAGAGATATCTTTAATTAACCTCATCTGATATGTTATGACAAATCTTTGGTACAGATGGGACTCAAAGAGATGAGGAAGAATTTCTTCACTCCTTTGAGAACCTGTGGAATTCTCTACCACAGGAAGCTGTTGGGGCCAGTCCGTTAGATATATTCAAGAGAGAGCTGGACGTGCTCTCTCTTGAGATCAAGGAGTGTGGGGAGAGGGTGGGAATGGGACACTGGGATTGCATGATCAGCCATGATCATATTGAATAAAGAAGTGGCACGGTGGCTCAGTGGTTAGCACTCCTGCCTCACAGCGCCAGGGACCCAGGTTCAATTCCAGCCTCAGGCAACTATCTGTGTGGAGATTGCACATTCTCCCCGTGTCTGCATGGGTTTTGTCATCCCACAGTCCAAAGTTGTGCAGGTCAGGATGAATTGGCCATGCTAAATTGCCCATCGTGATGTGAAGTCTAGGTGGATTAGCCATGGGAAATGCAGGGATGGGATGGGCCTGGACATAGTGCTCTTTGGAGGATCAGTGTGAGCTTGATGGGCTGAATAGCTTGCTTCCACACTGTAGGGATTCTGTGAATCATGGTCCAGGCTTGAAAGGCCTACTCCTGCATCTACATTTTTAAACCTTGGTCTGTGCTACCACACTGCACTGTCATTGCTCCACCACCATTAGTTGCTGCTTGAAGGTGAGTTGAGGCCTACAATGGACATTAATTAGGACTCAGTTGGTCCACACTGGCAGACAGGCCGTCAACTGGTATCCCCCATGAGGTGGGGGAGGAGTGGGCAGTAAGGGGCAGGCAGGCTACCCGCTGGATCTGTCATTGCCAGTCCCTTAAACCTGCCAGACAGTGGGGTTGGGGTGGGGGAACATTGAATCCAGCCCATGGTGAACAAACCTGCGTGCAGCACTCTGAGGGGTTACCTGTAACCCTACTGCCGGCAATCATTCCATTGCTGCTACCTGCAGATTCAGTTGCCTGTTTATTTTTTTGAGCTGGAAATGTGGCACAGTGGTTAGCACTGCTGCCTTACAACACCAGGGTCCCAGGTTCGATTCCAGCCTCGGGCGACTGTCTGTATGGAGTTTGCACATTCTCCCTGTATCTGTGTGGGTTTCCTCCCACAGCCCAAAGATGTGCAGGTCAGGTGAATTGGCCATGCTAAATTGCCCATAGTGTTAGGTGCATTAGTCAGAGTGAAATGGGTCTGGGTGGGTTACTCTTCGGAGGATCGGTGTGGACGGGTTGGGCCGAAGGGCCTGTTTCCACACTGTAGGGAATCTAATCTAATTAAATGGTGTGAATCATGGGGAGCCTTGAGTTGAAATCCAAGCTGAAATGAAAGCCTGACAGTCTTGGGGGTGTTGCAGACTCCTCTTGGGAAACTTGAATGAACTCTGGGTGAGGTTTTTCAGCTGCCCTGGGAATGATTGTCCCCGCCCCTGGAGGGAAGCTTCACGTTAGGAGCAAAGCGTGTGATGATCCCATCTGCAGCCTCCTTCATCTCAGCTGATGTAGCTGAGAGAGAGCCAGATAATCTCTGTGTAGTCCTCAGTGCGGCACTGCAGATTGAGTGGTGGATATTTATTAGGTTTTAGAAATGGGACTGCCAGCGATACATCTAGTTTCATGTTTTACAAAATCACTGCTACTCTTTCTGCTCCAGGTGGGTCGGTTGGCTATGATCCATGAGCTCAAACCCCACTCCAGTAATCCAAATGTGTAACCTACACTGACGCATTTAAAGGGAGTTTTCGAATGTTTTAAGCTGCTGTCTTTCAGATGAGCTGCTTGCTTTTTTTCTTTAAAGTCACAGTTAAAGAGCCCAAACATCATTTTCTTTAAACAAATGAAGGAGTGATTAACACAGCTGCCTCACAGTGCCAGGGACCCAGGTTCGATTCCGCCCTCGGGTGACTGTCTTTGTGGAGTTTGCACATTGTCCCTACGTCTGTGCAGGTTTCCTCCCACAGTCCAAAGATGTGCAGATTACCCATGGTTTCCAGGGATGTGCTGGCTAGATGGATTAGCCATAGGAAATGTGAGATAGGGTGGGTCTGGGCAGGAGGGTTAGTGTAGACTTGATGAGCTGGTCAGTCAGACATGGTCTATCGCTGTATACTGGCTGCCAATGATCTCTCAACTGACATCACTTGATGTACTTCATCTTATTACTCTTTGTGGGATCTTGCTGGGTGCTCATTTTTTGCCTCAGTTCCTACACTTCAAAAGCAACTACATCTCAGAATGTCCTAATGGCCATAAGCCCCCTAGAAAGTAACTAGACAAGTGTTAAAAAAAATAGAAATTGCAGGAAAATCTCAGCAGAGTTAAAATTTTGGGTTCTTGGAACAAGAGTAAGTCTTTTTTAACTTTAATTTTCTCATTTCCCTACCCTATTACTCTACATTTACCCCTGACTAATGCACCTAACCTACATATCCCTGAACCCAATGGGCAATGTAGCATGGCCAATTCAACTGGCCTGAACATCTTTGGACTGTGGGAGGAACCCCACGCAGACACAGGGAGAACGTGCAAACTCCACACAGAGTCGCCTGAGGCGGGAATCAAACCCGGTCCCTGGCGCTGTGAGGCAGCAGTGCTAACCGCTGAGCCACCCTTCTTGCTCAGTTTCCCCTGGCTCAGCCTGAAGGTGCTCCCTTTTACTGGGACATAGTTCCTCACTCCATTCTTCATGTGTCAGTGCGGACAGTGAGTCCTCCCAATTTGTAGTATTTGACCATGAACCACATTGTAGTCCAGCCTTTAAGTTGGCTGCATCTTCTGTTTTCGATAAGCAAGCACAGGGTGACAGTGTGAGAGCTGGGGCCTGGGCTGAGTTTTTATTTTCTTGCTTCTGTAAGATGCTTCAGCTGTGGGACATCACCATGTGTGTCTGCTGTAAGTGCTGAGTACCATACTGACACTGCGGAGCATGCTCAAAGGGCTGAACTGTGTCTTCCCGCCCCTGTTTCCTATCTTTAACTCTCTCGTGATTCAGATGATTATCCCCCAAAAGGCATTGCTGAGTTGCAGGGATGCAAAGAGTCCTGATGGATAAGGTGGATGAACTCAGGGTGTGAATGGGAACATGGAACTGGGACAATATAGCTATTGCAAAAACGTGGCCGAGGGAGGGACAGGACTGGTGGCTCAATGTTTCAGGGGTTAGATGCTACAGGAAGGTTATAAAGGGAGGCAAGATAGGAGGGGAGTGGCATTTTTGATTAGGGAAAACATTACTGCTGTACTTAGGATATTCCTGGGGGATTGTCCAGTGAAGCTATATGGGTGGAACTGAAGAAATAAGAATGGGGTGTTCACCTTAATGGGATTGTACTATAGTCCTCCCAACAGTCAGTGGGAAACTGATGAGCACGAGATATACAAGATAATGAGAGGCATAGATAGAGTGAATAGCCAGAGACTTTTCCCCAGGGCAGGATTGACTGGCACAAGGGGTCATAGTTTTAAGGTATTAGAAGGAAGGTACACAGGAGACGTCAGAGGTAGGTTCTTTACGCAGAGAGTTGTGAATGCATGGAATGCGTTGCCAGCGGTGGTAATGGAAGTAGAGTCATTAGGGACATTTAAGCGACTCCTGGATATACACATGGACAGCAGTGAACTGAGGGGTGCATAGGTTAGGTTATTTTATTTAAGATTAGAAATAATCCTCAGCACAACATCATAGGCCGAAGGGCCTGTTCTGTGCTGTACTTTTCTATGTTTTATGTTCTATAGATATGTTGAGAGATCTCAGATATGTATAAGATTAATAGGGTTGTAATAGAGGAATTTCAATTTTCCAACCATAGACTGGGACTGCCAGAGTGATAAGGGCTTGGATGGGGAAGAATTTGTTAAATGTGTTCAAGAAAAGTATCTTTATCAATATGTACATATACCCACTAGAGAAGGAGCAAAACCTGACCTTCTCTTGGGAAATTAGGCAGGGCAAGTGACTGTGGTGTTAGTGGGAGAGCACTTTGAGACCAGTATCATTATTCTAACAGTTTTAAAATAAAGATGGAATAGGATAGGCCTTGAATAAAAGTTAAAATTCCAACTTGCAGTAAGGCCAAATTTGACAGTATGAGACAGGAACTTTCAGAAGTTGATTGGGGTAGACTGTTCACAGGTAAAGGAATGACTGGCAGATGGGAGGCTTTCAAAAATGACTTATGTGTGGTCATCAATGTGTGGAACCCCAGAAGATTGGAAAATACTACATGGATACTTCACATCAGTGTTTACTGTGGGGGAAGACATGGAAGTGAGGGGACTTGGGAAAATAAATATTGATGTCTTGAAAAGAGTCAACATTACAGAAGACAAGTTGCTGAAGGTCTTAAAACGCATAAAGATAGATAAATCTCCTGGACTTGATCAATAAGTGTGTCCCAGAGCATTGTAGGAAGCTAGGGAAGAAATTGTGGGGTCCCTAAGCAGAGATACTCATATCATCTACAGCCATGGGTGAAGTGCTGAAAGACTGGAGGGTGGCTGTAGATGTGCCTTTATTTAAGAAAGGCTGCAAGGGAAAGGCTTGGGAACTAAACACCTGTGAGCCAGACATTGGCAGTGGATAGGTTGTTGGAGAGATTCTGACAGACAGGATTTGGAGACATAAGGACTGATTAGGGATTATCAGCATGGCTTGCGAGAAATTGAGTTTTTTGAGGATGTGACCAGAAGTTAGATCCGAGCAGCGCGATGGATGTTGTCCACATGGACTTTAGTAAGACTAGTAAAGTTAGGTCACATGGGATTTGGGGTGGGCTTGTTAACTGGATGCAATATTGCTTGACTGTTGGAGACAGAGGGTGCTGGTAGAGAGTTGTCTTTTGGACTGGAGGCCTGTGACCAGACAGTACAGGGTTGCCCTTCGGCCCAACAAGTCCACACCGACCCGCCGAAGCGCAACCCTTACCCCTTACCTAACACTACGGGCAATTTAGCATGGCCAATTCACCTGACCTGCACATCTTTGGACTGTGGGAGAAAACCGGAGCACCCGGAGGAAACCCACGCAGACACGGGGAGAATGTGCAAACTCCACACAGTCAGTCGCCTGAGGCGGGAATTGAACCCAGGTCTCTGGCGCTGTGAGGCAGCAGTGCTAACCACTGTGCCACCGTGCTGCCCAAATTTAGAATTATATCACAGCCTTTACTGCTTAATGCCTAAGTCCATTTCACTTGAGGTTTACTGTCTTCTTTCTCACTCAACATTGAATTAACATAGTTCTGAGGAAGGGTCACTCCACCTGAAACATTAATTCTGATTTCTCTCCACAGATACTGCCAGACCTGCGGAGCTCGGCAATTCTGTTTTTGTTACTGAATTAAAATAGTTGCTGATAACAATGCCCTTTTCCCTGCCTGCAATTTAACTGTGTCTTACTGGTGATCTATCATTATTGGTGGCCATTTTGTTGAGCCTGAACATCTGAAGGCCCCATTGTTCTCAGGGATGAGCATTAAGCTGTTAATGAGTTGGTCATTCATGAAATTTATAACTATTGCCTTTTTCCATTCTTCCACAGAACTCCGCGAGGAACTTCCAGGATTTTGACTGTCAGGTGAGACAGCTCCATGTCCTCTGAAAGTCTCTAGCAAAATGCGAGAGTTTTGGTCCCCTTATTTGAGGAAAGATGTAGTGGCATTGGAGGCAGTTCAGAGGAGGTTCATGGGGTTGATCCCAGAGATAAGGGGTTTGTCTTTGCAGGAGAGATTGAACAGTTTAGGCCTGTACTGTCTGGAATTTAGAAGAATGAAGAGAGATCAAATTGAGGTATTCAAGATGATAAAAAGTGTGGATAAAACAGACGTGGAATGGATGCTTCCTCTTGTGGGGTATTCTGGAACAAGAGGGGGGGGAGGGGAGAGCGAGCCCAGCGCGGGGGAGGAGAGCGAGCTGTGAGGTGATGTCAGCAGGGTAGGCCCAGCTGCAAAAGATAGCACCTGAGGATCATCAACTTCAATGTCAGTTGGGTCTGGTGAGGAGATGATGCTTCAGAACCTGTATGTAGATGGACCTCACTTTAAACTATATCATTTTATTTTATCTTATTCTCAAACCATGGAAATTGCACCGGATTATGGCGACAAATGAAAGTTTTTCACTGCATTTTGCCATATTTCGCTGTAAAACACATGTGACAATAATTCAATCATTCATTTTAAAAGAATACTTCATTGCGTGTTTAATGGCTTATTTTGTAACATGAGGGATGCAGGATCAATTCTGTAAATGGGAAGAGAGAGCTGCCTGGGTTAGCTGTGTGCATCCAGGCGGGCCATGTTCAGTCACTAATCTCAAAGCTGGAGGTTTAATGCATTGTGACAGAACACCCAGGTGGTGCCACCATAATATTCTGCAGATTTTCGAGTAATCCTGGAATGAGTGTTTTTAACACCACAATGAACAGCTGGTGTTATAGTTCCATGAAGTGCAGTCACCATCACACAGCTTGCACTAGCTGATGGGAGAAGAGTTGTTTTTTTTTCTTGTTTGGGAGAATAAAAATGACTTCACAAATTTGTACAATTTGTCAGATTGTGCACTGGGTGCAACGAGTGTCAGCAGCAGGTTTAGGGTTTGGTTCGGTCAGATTTCTTCCCTGGCTCCCACCTCCCCCACAGCATGGAAACTGCAAAACAGAAGGAAAGAGA
This sequence comes from Chiloscyllium plagiosum, assembly GCF_004010195.1. NCBI lineage: Eukaryota > Metazoa > Chordata > Chondrichthyes > Orectolobiformes > Hemiscylliidae > Chiloscyllium > Chiloscyllium plagiosum. The sequence continues at coordinate 49,754,955 of NC_057729.1, forward strand.
AAACACTAAACTTATCACGCCGTCACACTCAGTGTGGAGTTGCACTGACTTATAGGCACAGTTCTGAGAATTACCCTGATCCGTCCTTATCCACGCACAGCAAGACTTGAACAGCATTTTCAGGCTTGAGCTTATAAGTAGGGAGTAATTTTTAAACGATACAAGTGTCAGGCAAAGACCATCTCTAACAAGAGAGAATTGATGGTCTCCTTGAGATTAAACACCATCACTGAATTCTGTAACATCGACATGCTATTGAAGAAGAACTGAATTGGATCAGCCATGGATAATTTCCTAATCAATCTATTCGGAGTACACACCCCAGGTGCAGGTGGGACTTGAACCTGGGCCTCCTGGTTCGGAAGTAGAGACACTGCACTGAGCGACAAGACCCCCCACCTCCAACAGATTTTAGATTAGATTAGATTCCCTACAGTGTGGAAACAGGCCCTTCGGCCCAACCAGTCAGACCCCCCCTAGACCAGCCATTATAAATACAGGTCAGGAATAATTCATCTGAAAACCTTGGGACTAATTCTTTCTCGGAAAAAGGATATTTTTGGTTTCGGAATACACTTACCCTATTGGTCTGTTGGTGTTCATTTGGGCCTGTTTGAGCCAGGCAAAGTTTTGTTTTCCCCCAAAGGGCCTGAACCAGTGGATGTACAGGTCCATTCTGGTCTATTCAGTTTGTAAAGACTTTCAATTTTTGGTCCTTTTGATTTTTGGACTTGGGAATACCTGATCTATATTGTGCTGCAGGAACAGGCCAGAGGCCAGAGGTTGTGGTGAGTAACTCACCTCCTAACTCCCCAAAGCCTGTCCACCATCTACAAGGGATATGTCAGGAGTGTGATGGAATACCCCCCACTTTCCTGGATGGGTGCACATCTTACAACACTCAAGAGGCTTGACACCATCCAGGACAAAGCAGCCTGCTTGATTGGCGCCACATCCACAAACAATAACTCTCTCCACCACCAATGGTCAGTAGCAGCAGTGTGTACCATTTACAAGATGATAGTCAGGAGGTTCTTTACACAGAGAGTGGTGAGTGCATGGAATGCACTGCCAGCGGTGGTAGTAGAGTCAGATATATCTGGGACATTTAAGCGACTCTTGGATCGGCACATGGATGATAGTAAAATGTAGGATGTGTAGGTTAGTTTGATCTTAGAGTAGGATAAAATGTCAGCACAAGATTGAGGGCCAGAGGTCCTGTACTGTGCTGTACTGTTCTATGTTCTGTGTGTTGTGTTAGTCACTGCAGGATTGGTAGCCTCTTACCTGACATTATGGCTGCAGTATTAATATGCCAGGACCCTTCAATTTCTGGTCAGTGGTAACCACAAGATATTCATTGTAGAAATTCAGCAGTGGTAATGCCATTGAACACTAAGGGGTGATGGTTAGATTCTCTGTTGTTGGTGAGGGTCATTGCTGGCCATTTGTGTGCCACTCTCAGCCCAGTCTTGTATGTTATCCAGATTCTGTAGCATTCAGTACCTGAGGAGTCATGAACGATGGTGAACATTGTGCAATCATCAGTGAACACCTCCATTTCTGACTTTATAATGGAGAGAAATTCACTGATGAAAGAGCTGAAGATGGTTGGGCCTCAGACATAACTCCTGCAGAGACGTTCTGCAGCTAGAGATGATTAACCAGAAACAGCTACCTTCAACGTCCCTTGTTCCAAGTATGACTCCAACCAGCGGAGAATGTTTCCTCTGATTTCCATGGACTGTAGTTTTACTAGAGCTAACTGATGCCAAACCTGGTCAAATGCTCCCTTGATGTCAAGTAGACAAGCAGTGAGGCTGGAAGAACACAGCAGCCCAGGCCGCATCAGGAGATGGAGAAGTCAACATTTCGGGTGTAACCCTTCTTCAGGATGTGAAAGGCAGTCACTCTCACCTCATCTCTGGTGTTTAGTCTTTTGGTCTTAGTTTGGACTTAGGCTGTAAAGGTGGTCAGTGAGCAGGTTAGAGAAACATAGGAACAGGAGTAGACCATTCGGCCCCTTGAGCCTGTTCCACCTTTCAATGAGATCATGGCTGATCTGTGGCCTAATTCCATTTACCTACCTTTAGTCCATATCCCTTAATATCTTTGCTTCACAAAATATTACCTATCTCAGATTTAAAATTAACAACTGACCCAGCATCCACTCCCATCTGCCACCCTTTGGTTATTCCTTTGCCAGTGTTTCTTGGTCACCCTTCCATCTCTTTGCTGATGATTGAGAGTAGGATCATAATCAGTTGTGTTGGATATGTCCTGCTTTTTGTGTACAGACATCCCTGGGCAATTCTCCACATTGTTGGGTAAATGCCAGTGTTATAGCTATCCAGGAACAACTTGGCCAGGGGTGTAGCACATTCTAGAGCACAAGTCTTCCATACTATCGCTGAAATCTATTCATAGTAAATTTTGAACACCTTTTGACATTAAAACATTGCTGCAATGTATTATCTTAAATTATAGAGTCATAGAGATGTACAGCATGGAAACAAACCCTTCGGTCCAACCCGTCCATGCTAACCAGATATCCCAACCTAATCTAGTCCCACCTGCCAGTACCTGGCCCATATCCCTCCAAACCCTTCCTATTCATATACCCATCCAAATGAGTTTTAAATCTTGCAATTGTACCACCACTTCCTCTGGCAGCTCATTCCATACACGTACCAACCTCTGCGTGAAAACGTTGCCCCTTAGGTAATTGATCCTTGTTTAAACTATCTGCTAAACTTAACCAAAGCTGAGAAGTAGAAATCTGATAAAGCCCCCTGGATTTATTATTTGGTCATAAGTAGTTGCTCTGTGGTTGTCAGGGATCAGTTGGCAGTGATCCGCAGTCCTGATGCAAAGCTGTGAAAAGTGTTTTACTTTAAAAGGAAATGGCAAATACTTTTTTTGGCATCAGTGTAGAACTATATGATTTAATTGTGTAATTTTGGACACAACAGATGCTAGGATAATGTAAGATACAGAAGCCTGGTGTGTGAATCTATTAACCTATAATATAAAGCAGCAATATATATTGCACTTTGCTAATGTTCATTACAATTCACCAGAGCATACACTCTTTACAGTTGAATTTATGAGTCTCCCATTTCTTAAGTAGATCTGGCATTAAACTGTGAATTTCTCCAATCTCAGAAATTCTGCAGCATTGCAGAGCCCAGTGCCTCTGCTGTTGTCAGAGGGAGAGAGTAGGAAAGAAATGTGGTTTACAGAGCTATAATAACCTCTTAATTCCTCACAACATTTTCAGCAAGTGTTCAGCTGCACTGTAAATGGGACCAAGTAGAGGCTTTAAAATATGTCCTTTAGTAATTCACCATGACATAATGGACGTATTGGGATTGTGGTTAAAAAGCTGTTTCAACTATTAAGTACATTTTTATTGTGTTTGAATTACTTCACTATCTGTTTTCTTTTAAAAAACAACACATTTTGTTGAAGCATTTCATCTTGCACTCATTGGGATAATTTGCAAGAATATCAGTGCAAGGGAAAACAGCATTTATATTGTACGAGAGGAGAGTGCTGATCATTTGACAAGTGGCTTCTGGTTGGTAGAAGCATTGCCATGGTGAATGCACCAGTTAATGCGGATTTGCTTTGTTTTGATTTAACTGGACTGTCAGTGTTGGTAAGGTGCTGCCATCTTTCAGATAAGGCAAAAAGATGGCCCTTCACTATTTTGAATGAAAGAGAGAGACTTGCATTTACAGCACAACTGAAAGCACTTCACAACTGAAATAACATGGTAGCTCAGTGGTTAGCATTGCTGCATCGCACTGCCAGGGACCCAGGTTCGAGTCCAGTCTCAGGTGACTCTCTATGCGGAGTGTGCATATTCTCCCTGCATCTGTGTCGGTTTTCTCCAGGTGCTCTGCTTACCTCCTACTGTCCAAAAATGTACAGATTAACTGGATTGACCATGGTAAATTACTCCATAGTATCCAGGGATGTGCAGGCGAGCTGGATTATCTGTGGGAAATACAGGGTTACAGAGATAGCGTAGGGAGCTGGGTCTGAGTGGGATGCCCTTTAGAAGGGCAATGTGGATTCGATGGGATGAATGGCCTGCTTCCACACTGTTGGGCTTCTATAATTCCACAGAGGACTTCAGCTGAAGCAGCACTTTACCTCCAGTTCTCACAATCTAGTCTACTGCATTCGATTCTCGCAATGTGACCTTCTCTACATTGTCGAAAAGTGTGGTGCTGGAAAAACAGAGCAGGTCAGGCAGCATCTGAAGAGCAGGAGAATTGATGTTTCGGGAATAAGCCCTTCATCAGGAATAACAAAACATAGCCTGGGTGACTGCTTCCCAGAACATGTACATTCTGCTCCCAAAAAAAGAATTTGAGCTTCCAGTTCCCTGCACATTCTCCCTGTGTCTGCGTGGGTTTCCTCTGGGTGCTCCGGTTTCCTCCCACAGTCCAAAAATATGCAGGTTAGGTGAATCAGCCATGCTAAATTGCCCGTAGTGTTAGGGGCAGGGGTAAATGTAGGGGAACGGGTCTGGGTGGGTTGCGCTTCGGCGGGTCGGTGTGGACTTGTTGGGCCGAAGGGCCTGTTTCCACACTAAGTAATCTAAAAAATCTAAACCTTAACATCCCACCCTGTTACCTCAGCAACATCTCTGTCTCAGGCTTGCTGCAATGCTCCAGTGAAGCACAGCGCAGACAGGAAGAACAACGCCTTATTTTCCTCTTGGGGAACCCGCAGCCCTCTGGACTCAATATTGACTTGAAATAATTTTAGTGTCCTAGCCTTGCTATCACATAGTCTGCCATTATACACTACCCATTGTTAGCCACTAACAGTCTCCATTAACAGCTATTCACCCTCCTAGCAGATCATTATCCACCTCTTTGTCAGTCCAATTGTTCTTCTCCCTCTTTGGGCTCTATCCCCACCTATCGCCTACTCCTTACCCCTCCCCCTACCCTATCTTCTGCACATAAACTGATATTTTCCTAGCTACCATCAGTTCTGAAGAAGGGTCACTGGACTCGAAACATTAACTCTGATTTCTCTTGGCGGATGCTGTCAGACCTGCTGAACTTTTCCAGCAACTTCTGTTTTTATTTCTGATTTACAGCATCCGCAGTTCTTTCTTTTTTTGTGTGAAAAGAAGGGGTTGCCCTCTTAAGACAGATAAAGAGACATTTCCTCTTTCAGAAGGTTGTTAGTTTTTGGGTCCTCTTCCCCAGATATTGAATGTGTACATGCCTGAGTCAGACAGATTTCTTATTGATGAGCGTTATGGGGCTAATGGGATGGCCAGGAATTTAGAGTTAAAGCCACAATCAGATTAGTCTTGATTTTATTGAATGGTGGTGTGGGCTCGGGGGAACTGAATTGCCTACTCCTGCTCGTATTTTGATGTTTTGATCTGATTAGCTGTTTATCTTGTTTGCTGCTTAAATGGACTGTGGAAGGGTGTGTGTGTGTGTGTGTGTGCGTGCGTGTGTGTGTGTTTATGCGTGTGTGTGTTTGTGTGTGTCTATGCATATGTGTGTGTTTGTGTCTCTGTTTTTCTCTCTCTCTCTCTTTACATGTGTCATTTTGTCCAGCAGTCCAGATCATACCTGAAATATTAAGTTTTAGATCTTTTTTATAAGCCCTCCTTTTCTATAGTTAGTTATTTATGAACCAAATGAATAATAGGAAACTAGAGTCACATATAAAAATGATTGGGCAATGTTTTCTGTTTTCTGTTTTCTTGGCCTTTCTGAAGTAATCAAAGGATTGACTGAGATGACAAAGGTTGTTTATATCCTTCATTCGCATTCTGAGCACTAACGTCATGTGGCAGCAACAAGAGGGTGTTTGGACCATGACCGAAGCCATGGGGTTGAATGAGGGCAGGGACTGGATGATGATCAGCCAAGAGCTCAATGGCTAAGACCAATGTCTAATGTCATGGGTTCAAATCACTCTCCAGGATCTCAGCACAATAATCAAGGCTGAAATTGGAATGAGGTGCTGCCAGAGTGCTGCACTGCTAGAAATACCAGAAATTCAACGAGAAATTAAATGAGAAATCAAGTGGATTCCCCTGCGCTAATTTGAAGCAGGTCAGAAGCCTTGCCCAGTATTGAACCTTCAGTCACAACAGATTTCTTGGTTGTTATCACATTGCTGTTTATAGCATCTTTTTTTCAATTCATTCATGGGATGAGGGTGTCACTGGCTGGGCCAGCATTTATTGCCCGTCCCGAATTGCCCAGGGGGCAGTTAAGAGTCAACCACATTGTTGTGGGTCTGGAGTCACATGCAGGTCAGACCACGGAAGGATGGCAGTTTCCTTCCCTGAATCTTGCTGTGCACAAAATGGATTGCTGTATTTCCTACATTGCAACAGAGAATATATTTCAAAATACTTAGTTGGCCGAAAAGCACTTTGGGACATCAGGGGTCAGGGAAGGTGTTAAATAACCACACATCTTTCTAAAGCCCTTTGAACATGTTCATGTGACAGGCTAATTATTGGGATTGCAGATGCCTTCCAGCGTTGTCAAGCTATTTCCATTTCCAGTTAAATCATCAGCTCCTGACCACTCCAGTTCTTGAGGATTTATCTTTAAATGATGTTTGTGTTAAAAGCTTGGGGATAGGATTTGGTTTAAAATGTAATGCTTCGTCAATTTTCTGAAGCATCCAGCATGTAGCAGTTCATCGAGTGGGACAAAGCCTCTGCCGAGAGCTGAGTTATAGCCATGTTGCCAGGAAGCGATGACCCATGGGGGTCATGTTCCTGAACAACAACATCCTGCATTTGTATCGAGCCTTTAATGTGATGAAGTGTTATGACAGTGAGCCAGACAAGAAGATATTAGGTACTCAAGGTGACATAAGGTTTGGTCAAACTGTTTGGTTTTACGTTGAATCCAAAAGGAGTGAGAGATTTGTGACTGAGCTGTGCCTCAATTTGGAGAGCTTCCTCTCTGAGTCATTAGCTTGGAGGAGGCGTTGGCTTCATGGTCCAGGCTAATTCTCCAGGGACTGAAGGATGGAGAGATATCTCTCCACCCTTCAGACAGTCTGCCTGTATTCCTGATGAAGGGCTTTTGCCCGAAATGTCGATTTTCCAGCACCACTCTACTCCAGAATCTGTATTCCAGCATCTGTAGTCGTTGTTTTTACCTAATTCTCCAGGGACATAGATTCAAATCCCAACCAGGACATTTGATGGAATTTAAATTCAATTAAAATATCTGGAACTAGGCTCAGTAATGGTGACTGAAACCATTGTTGAAATGTTGTAACAATCTATCTAGTTCATTGATGTCTTTCAGGCAAGGCAATCTGTCATCCTTTACCTGGTTTGACCTATGTGTAACTCCAGATATGACTGATTCTTATCTATCCTCTGAAATAGACTGGCAAGTTTAGGGCAATTAGGGATGGGCAGTAACTGACGACTTTGCTAGAGTTATCCAATTCCTGTCATAGTACAAAGGAAAGGAAAAGGCCCCCATTCAGGGTTGGATCATTAAAATAACGCCTAAGATTCCAGTGCAAAGCAGAGAGAGTTGGAGCTGCTGTCTTTTGGATGAGATGTCAAACTGAGATCCAATCTGACTGTTTGGAAGAATGTAAAAGATCCCAAGGCTGTAGTTCAGAGAAAAACAGGGGATATATCCCCACTGCCCATCCCACATTCAAGTAAAATGCCCTGTTGTTCAAAGAGTGCTTGTTATGCCATATGCAGACCTGAGTGGACAACTCAAAAAGGTGTTGAGTCCCTTTATTTCCAGAGGCACAGCCTGGTGCCTGCACAGTAACTTCTGGCTTTTGTCAATATGCTTCATACTTACCATGCAATTACTAATAGCTACCTAGTGCCTGCAGTTCTAAATCCATGCATAAAAACACCACCTTGCCGATGCTTTCACTTGGTCCTTTCAGGGAAGAAAGAAGATCCATTTTCTTGCGTGTGTGATGTTATAGAGCCATACAACACAGAACCAGACCCTTCGGTCCAACCAGTTTATGCTGACCATAATTCCAAACTAAATCAGTCTCACCTGCCTGCGCTTCACCCATATCCCTCCAAACATTTCTTATTCATTGACTTATCCAAATGCCGTTTAAACATTGGAACTGTACTTGCATTCACCATTTCCTCTGGAAGTTCATTCCACACACAAATCACTCTCTGGGTAAGAAAAAAATTGTTCCTCATGTCTTCTTTAAATCTTTCTACTCTCACCTTAAAAATATGCCAGTGCCAATGCTTGAAATCCTCCACCCTAGGGAAAAGTCACCTGCCATTTAGCTTATCTATGTCCCTCCATGATTTTATAAGCCTCCATAAGATCATCCCTCAACCTCCTCCATTCCAGTGAGAAAAGTCTCAGCTTCTCCCCTTTACCCAAACCCTTCATACTGTTGGTTCTTCTGATGGTTAGACACAGTCTTTGCCTGGAAGCAAGGCACAGGTGAAAAATACTATTAACCCAGCACAGTGATTGGAACAGCCCCCTGCCGGGGCCAGCCCTTCACAAACGGGAGTCAAGATTAAAGTGGTGCTGGAAAAGCACAGCAGGTCAGGCAGCATCCGAGGAGCAGGAAAATTGACGTTTCAGGCAAAAGCCTTTGATCAGGAATGAAGGCCCTAATTCCTGATGAAGGGCTTTTGCCCGAAACATCGATTTTCCAGCTCCTCGGATGCTGACTGACCTGCTGTGCTTTTCCAGCACCATCCTAATCTTGACTCTAATCTCCAGCATCTGCAGTACCCAGCTCTGCCTTCACAAACGGGAGACTGCCTGTGAGATTGCTGTGTTTGGGAGCAGAGTTGGTCAACGATAAGAGCCAGTTGGGGAGCTCTAGTGCAAGGATGCATTGCACCGTGTGTTGCACACTTGGAACATGCTCTGATTTTGCGTTCTTGAGGGAGTTAGAGTTGCGGGAGTCAAGTGTGCTACACCTGTAGAGAGCAAGACCCCTTTTAGATTGTTGGTAGCACTTGTATCAGTCAAAAGACTGCAGGTTCAGATCCTGCTGTGCGGACATGAGAACAAAATCTAGGCTGAGTCCTTTGAGCTCTCTTCCGCCCTCTTCCATTGGGCTGAAGGTATAACAGTTTGTAGACATATATGAACAGATTCAAGAACAGCTACTTCCCCGCTGCTCTTAGATTTCTGAACGGAGCTCTCAAATTTTAAATGTTAACGTTGATCTCGCTCTTTGTGCACCTTCTCTGCAGGTGTAACGTTGTCTACCTCACTCTGTCCTATGACCCTAGTGCACTTTGTATGGTATGATCTGCCTGTACTGCGTGCAGAACAAAACTTTTCACTGTGCCTAGGTACATGTGTCAATAATAAATTAATTCAAATCCAATCCTTAAAAGATGGTAGAAGCAGAGTGTTGGGATATTTTGAAGACAGAGATGGATCGAATGTTGATGAGCAAGATGATGAACATTTACTGCTGTGGGAGGGAATGTGGAGTAATTAGATTCGGCCACGATCTTATTGAATGACAGAACAGGCTCAAGGGGCCAAATGGCCTTCTCCTAACTAATATATTAAATTGCTGATATTCCTATTGCAGCAATGGGAATGCTGTACCTCAGGGATGCGTTATTAAACAAGGACCCCATCTGACCGCTTTGCAGTGTAAAGGCAGGGCTTCAGAGATGGTGTTAGTGAATGTTTTTCATCTAACATCACTGAAGCAGATGATCTCGACACCATCACATTAGCTGACATGATTCCTACATTAAAATAGTGACTAAACTTCAAAATTGGTCTTAAACAGTCTTGGGGCATCCTGAGGTTATAAAAGCAACTAAATAAATTCACGTCATGGCAGTCTTTGTGGGGCAATGGTAGTATCCCTACCAGAAGGCCTGGGTTCAAGTTGCACCTGCTCCAGAGACGTGTCATAACAACTCCAAACATGTTGGTTAAAAATCTATACATGCCAGCCTTTCTTGTTAAGATCAAAACTTTAATCACCCATCCTAGCATCCTTACTTTTTGCTCAAAGTCAGGTTTTGTTTCAGTACACTCCTATAGCATTTTACTACATTAAAGATGCTATAATAATTAGTTAAGAAAACAAGAATTCAAAGTAGTTCCAAAGTGCTTTGAACAAACATTCACTTTGTCATTCGGAATTTGAATGTTGCTGTGAAGAGCTGAAGCGTTTTGTTACTTGTCAGGGTGAAGACACACATTCCTAATTTCGCACAATCACAACAATTCAAACTACAAGGTGCTGATTGGTTGGCAAATCGAATGTGGTAGAGACATGCCATGGAGAAAGCAACTGGGAACTATCGGTTCCCGAAGTTCCTGGGTAATTCAGAAGAGGTGGAAGGCTTGAACATATTCCTTTTGTTTGCAAAGCCTGCACGTGAATCTTAGTCACTTCAAGCAAGTGTAAATATAAAGATTTGGCTTTAAGTCTTCTTTGTAGCAAAACCATGAGCAGATCTACAAAAGCCTGAAGTTTTGCCACAAATCTGGTGTTAATCTGCTCTGTCACCACCTTCCACATTCCCCACTTGAAAGGGCTGATCTGGTTGCTCTTAGTGACTTCTGTGCACTTTCTAGCATTCTATTATAGAGCAGCAACAGCAAAGACAACAGGTCATCATACTTTAGGAAGGACACCAAGTCCTTGGAGAGGCTGCAAAGAAGATTCTATGTTATTGTTTTAAAATGAACTCAAATTCTCAACCTGCCTTGTTGAAATTTGTTTACAGTGCTAATTGGAAAAGTTTTTTAAAATAATGAGGGCCATAGATAAGGTAAATAGCAAATGCCTTTTCCCTAATGTAGGGGAGTTTTAAACTAGGGTGCATATTTTTAAGGGTAAGAGGAGAAAGATTTAAAAGGGACCTGAGGGGCAACAGGGTAGGTTGTGTGTGAAGTGAACTGGCAGAGGAAGTGGTAGATTCAGGTACAGTTACAACATTTAAAAATCATTTGGACAGGCACATGAAGAGGAAATGTTTAGAGGAGTCTGGCCAAATGCAAGCAAGTGGGACTAAGTTTAGTTTGGGAAATTTGGTCAGCATGGATGAATTGGGCCGAAGGGTCTGTTTCCGTGCAGAATGAAGCTATGACTGTTTATTGGAATGATACCAGCAATGTGGATCTTCAGTTGCATGAAGGACTGGAAATACTGGGGTTATATTTCTTTGGAACAGGGAAAATTAACAACAGATTAACAGAAACTGGCAGGAGGGTCAGTGATCAGATGTCGCAGTTTTAAGGTACATTGTAAAAAATGTAAAGAAAAAATTTTTTAGAAGTGCCAAGATGTTGTGTTTGGGATTGCACCGTCATAAAGACTGGTTGAAGCAGATTTTATGAGGCATCGCAAAAGAAAATTGGACGTATAGTTGGAAAGGAAGGCTGTGCAGGCTAATGGAGAGAGAGAAAGGGAGTGGGACTGATTTGTAGCTCAGTTAAAGTGTTGGCACAGGCCCTGATGTACCAGATGACCTCCTCCTTTTTATTGTTTGCTGCTGCCGTTTGAAAGGGATTGCAGATCAGATTCAGAATTTCAGGAAAGTAAACAAAGACTAAGTGGAATGTTGTGATCTCTTCTACCTTCAGGAACACGACGTTGAAACTGCGCACGGTGTACTGCATGTGACCATGCGAGGTACTCCAAAGGGGAACAGACCTGTCATCTTGACTTATCACGACATAGGCCTCAACCGTAAGTCTTTGCCTTTTTAATTTTTCCTCTTCTCAATCAGGGGCAACAGGATGAACAGACCATTTGCAGATTGTTCAGTAATTTGAAGAGCAGGTCATGAGCTGAAACTCTGTGCTGTTTATTTCCTTTTGCCCAGAATGTCATAGCTGAGCATTCTCTTCACCCCTTTAACAAGACAAGAGGAAGCCAGATATTCACCCTAGGGAAGGTGTTAGCTGTGGCTCTGTTGGTAACACTGTTGCCTGATCCTTAAGGTTGTGAGTTCAAATCCCACCGCAGACACTTGAGCACAGAAGCCGAGCCAGATGCTCCTACTGCTATACCAGTGGAGCACTGTAATATTAAAATGTTAAAGCAAGGTCTGGAATGTCTCCCTCTGTTCAGGCTGAAAAAACTGACATCAGTGGGCGGCACGGTGGCACAGTGGTTAGCACTGCTGCCTCACAGCGCCAGAGACCCGGGTTCAATTCCCGCCTCAGGCGACTGACTGTGTGGAGTTTGCACGTTCTCCCCGTGTCTGCGTGGGTTTCCTCCGGGTGCTCCGGTTTCCTCCCACAGTCCAAAGATGTGCAGGGTCAGGTGAATTGGCCATACTAAATTGCCCATAGTGTTAGGTAAGGGGTAAATGTAGGGGTATGGGTGGGTTTCGCTTCGGCGGGTCGGTGTGGACTTGTTGGGCCGAAGGGCCTGTTTCCACACTGTAATCTAATCTAATCTAATCTAATCTAATCTAATCTAATCTAAAAAAGTTCAAAAGGAAATTCTCCCAATACTTATTCTTCAACCAATATCAACTATGTCCAGTTCTGTGTCTATGTCCAGGATATTATTTAAACTAGAGAGCGTTCAGCAGAGATTTACCAGGATGTTAGTGGGGGAGTGGAGGGATTGAGTTCTAAGAAGAGGCTGAATAGCCTGGGACTTTTCTTCCTGGAGCGTCAGAGGTTGAGGAGTGAGCTTACAGAGGTTTATAAAATCATGAGGGGCATACATAAGGTGAATGGCAGGTGTCTTTTCCTTATGGTGGGGAATTTCAAGACTTAGGGCATATTTTTAAGTTGAGAGGAGAAAGATTTAAAAAAGATGTGGGGGCAATTTTTTTTTACATAGAGGGTGGTTCGTGTGTGAGAATGAACTTACAGAGAAAAAGAAGTGGTGGATGTGCGTACATTTACACTGCTTAAAAGATATTTAAGTACATACCATGAATAAAAAATGTTTGGTGGGATATGGGCAAGAGAAGGCAGGTGGGACTAGTTTAGTTTGGGATTATGTTCGGCATGGACTGGTTGGACCAAAGGGTCTGTTTCCGTGCTGTATGACTCTGTCACAAAAGCATTATAGCCCGGCACTGAAACATTGCAGTTGTTGCACCTAAAATGCCTTGCTCGCTGTATGTTTCCTACATGACAACAATGTCTGCCCTTAAAAAGAAACTTTTTGGCAGTAAAGGGCCTTCTAAGATTGTGTAAGGCACTTTAAAATTTACACAAAGTTGGAGGATGTTACTGACTGCATTGTTTTACAGGACTAACTAGGCCAAATGACCCACCTTCTGTGGAGGAATGATTCTATGTCTTTTTTGTCGGGAGATAGATGTTGATATTGCTGGCATGTGGCATTTTGAGCCATTTAACAGCGTTGCTTCATATCTCCCAATACAGTGTTTAAAGGAAAAGTGACGTTTTTAGTTGCAGTATTCAGGGGCAATACTCAGAATTTGTGGTGACCCTTATGCAGTGGGTTTCGGAGGGATCGGAGCAACGGATTGTGGCAGTAATTGGTTCTGTCAGATAGAAGACTAGATTAGATTAGATTCCCTACAGTGTGGAAACATGCCCTTCGGCCCAACCAGTCCACACTGACCCTCTGAAGAGTAACCCACTAACTAATGCACCTAACACTATGGGCAATTTAGCATGGGCAGTTCACCTGACCTGCACATATTTGGGTTATGGGAAGAAACCGGAGCACTGGAGGAAACTCAAGCAGACACTGGGAGAATGTGCAAACTCCACACAGACAGTTCCCCGAGGCTGTAATTGAACCTGGGACCCTGGTACTGTGAGGCAGCAGTGCTAACCACTGATTCACCATGCCTCCCTAATTAAATCAGCTAGTTGTGTTGGAATTTAACACAGCAGCAGCATTCAACACTGAACTTGAACACACTGCAGCGGAACAGGCAACCCGCCCAAATGGCAGCAGCGGGATTCGAACCCACGCCTCCTTCGAGGCTGGAGCCTTAATCCAGCGCTTTAGACCGCTCGGCCAAACTACCAGCCAAAGTGGGAAGTAGAGTGGGAACATTGTGGGAAATACGGCTGCAGACCAGTTTAGAGAGAGACAAGTGCACAGCTCTGCAAGCTGATCACTCACCTATCCTGTGGCAGGAAATGGCAGAGGGGAATGAAATTGGTCAGGGCTGAGGAATTGTAAGGCTCTCGGATTAGTCAATATAATCTTGTGGTGAGCCGTTGTGGAATAGATTGTGGAATAATCCAGGACTGGCAGGTTTGAGGTAGTAGGAGAGAAATGGACTTTATTTCACTGGAGTGTAGGAGGTTGAGGATGACCTTTATAGAGATTTATAAAATCATGAGGGGCATTGATAGGATGAATAGCCATGGTCTTTTTCCCAGGGCAGGGGAGTTCAAAACTTGAGTGCACATCTGAGAGGAAAAAGTTATAAAAAGTACCTGAGGGGTATCTTTTTCACAGAGAGAATTGTTTGATGAGCTGCCACAGGAAGTGATAGATGCAGGTATAGTTACAATATTTAAAAGACATTTGAATAGGTACGTGAACAGAAAAGGTTTAGAGAGATATGGACCAAAGCAGACAAGTGGGGTGAGTTTAGTCTGGAAAATTTGATTGGCATGGAAGCATTGGACTGAAGAGTTTGTTCCTGTGCTGTATGACTGTATCACTCGGTGTTTGTAGATCAATGTGAGGGTGGCTTGGAAACTCAATGAGGTCAGGGAAAAAATGATCCAAAACTGTACTGACAGGCTGATCCAACATCCTCACAGGCAGGCGCAGGATGGACTGACTAGGTTGAAGATTAACTCGTGAAGGAGGAACGAGTGAAAAGTTATGTCAGTGGGTTTAAATGAAATCATGCTGGGTAGAGGCTTGTGTGGAACATAACTGTCATCAACCAGTTGGACAAACGGCCACTTTCTATAAAGTCCATGAGAGAGAAAAAAAAAATTCTTCTTGGAGAAAGTTTTCGTTCCCTTGTTTCTCCCACTGTGTCTCCCACCTCTACTAAATCTTTGCTGTTTTTCCACAGACAAATCTTGCTTCAACACGTTGTTTAACTATGAAGACATGCAGGAAATCACGCACCACTTTGCCGTGTGCCACGTGGATGCCCCTGGACACCAAGAAGCAGCTCCCCCATTCCCAGCAGGGTAAGAGGTTTTTGTATGTTAGCACTTGCTTTGTTACGTAGCAAAGTTAACCTTGGAGGAGTATTCTGGACCAATTTCTTGGGTGCTTGTGCTCCTATTCTCCAATTCAATGACTGGTCTGAACTTCAGCTTGGTTTTCAACGTGTAATACTCTTAGCCAGCAAATACCCCTCTCAGCTCTCAGCTCTGACAGCCTCCTGTTAGGCCATTGCCAAAGCCCTTGTAGCTGGTAGTTGGAAAATATGTTTCCTCTCTAAATTTCCTCCTTAGCTCCATCATCTGCCTCCTCCTTCTGCCCAAGAGAGACATCTCCCTGCTTGTAAAGGAGCATCAACCTGGCCCTATTGATTGCGATAAGTTCTACGTTTTCTTTGTTCACTTGTAAGACGTTGATTGGCCAGTACTTCCTGCCCGTCTCTAGGTTTTTTTTCAATCATTCATGGGATGAGATCTTCGCTGGCTGGGCTAACATTTATTGGCCATCTGAAATTACCCAGAGGGCAGTTAAGAATCAATCACATTGCTGTGGGTCTGGAGTCACATGTAGGCCAGACCAGGTAAGGATGGCAGTTTCCTTCATTGGTGAACCAGATGGGTTTTTCCAACAATTGACAATGGATTCCTGGTCATCATTAGATTCTTAATTCCAGATTTTTGTTGAATTCAAATTCCACCGGGCCCTGTCAGCACATGGGCTGCTTTCATTGCAGCCAACCTAATGGTCCTCATTTGCAGCCTTTCTTTTCCCAGGCTCATCATGATCTTGTCTGTCCAACTGCTGTTCCCTCTCTTGGGGGTCCATCTGTCTCCATCTATCATTTATGTTTTCCAAACCCACAATCACTTCCATCTAAAAGGACAAGGGTAGCAGATACATGGGAGCACCACTGTCTGCAAGTTCCCTTCCAAGCCACTCACCATCCTGACTTGGAAATACATCACCGTTCCTCCACTGTCGCTGGGTCAAAATCCTGGAATTCTGTCGCTCAGGGCATTGTGGGTCAACCCACAGCATATGGACAGCAATCTACTATAGCGGGATTTGAACTCAGGTCCCCAGAACATTCCCTGAGTCTCTGGATTAACGGTCCAGCGACAATGCCACTAGGCCATCGCCTCCCCTTTAAAGTTGCCCTTGAGAAGGTGGTGGTGAGCTGTCCTCTTGAACTATTGCTGTCCATTTGCTGTGGGAAGTGATTGTGGGTTTGGAAAGAGTGAATGATAGGTGGAGACAGATGGACCCCAGAGAGAGGGAACAGCAGTTAGGCAGGCAAGATCATGTTGAGCCTGGGAAAAGAAAAGCTGCAAATGGGGACCATTAGGTTGGCTGTAATGAAAGCAGCCCATGTGCTGACAGGTCCCGGAGAGTGGGAGTTGGGGTAAGGACATGGGAGAAGGCACTCAGGCCCTGAAATTATTGAACTCGATGTTGAATTCCTGAAGGAAGCACAGTTCAGAAGTTGACATGTCGCTGCCTTTGGGATTGTCACACGAACCTGCGGATCTTGGAAAGCTGGTGCCAGAGTTAGCAGGATGTTGGACTGCAGCAAATCACTGCACGGAAAGGACAATAGTGGAACATTCCTGACGTAGTGTTGTCTATCTTGTTGATTTTGCAGGTACCAGTACCCAACCATGGATGAGCTGGCTGAGATGCTGCCCACAGTTTTAACCCATTTGAAGTGAGTTGACTGCAGAAACAGGCTGACAGTGTTCTCTGGCTTCCCCTCCCCCACCCCTTCATTTGCCTGCCGCACCCCCAAGCGCTTTAAACAACAGCATGACCTTACTCTTCATTTGCCTCAGGTGTGTATAATGATCTGTTTTCTGATTTTGTTTTTGCAGTATACAGAACGTGATTGGAATTGGAGTTGGGGCTGGTGCTTACATCCTGACCAAATTTGCGGTGAGTTCAATGAATGAATTAATCATGTGCAGGCACAGCTTCCTGACTGCCACCTGTTCTCCACACCTTTATCTGCGTGTTCAGCATTAAAACGTGCTTGTGTGAGGGGGATCCATTATATAAGCAGGTTGGCTGTAATTAGGGAACTCTTCGAGGAGAAAGTGAGGTCTGCAGATGCTGGAGATCAAAGTTGAAACTTTATTGCTGGAACAGCACAGCAGGTCAGGCAGCATCCAGGGAACAGGAGATTCGACGTTTCGGGCACAGGCCCTTCTTCAAGAAGATTCCTGAAGAAGGGCCTGTGCCCGAAACGTCGAATCTCCTGTTCCCTGGATGCTGCCTGACCTGCTGTGCTGTTCCAGCAATAAAGTTTCAACTGTAATTAGGGAACTCCAAGCTCTGGGCAGTAGCTGATATTTTGAAGTGGGCTGCTGCACCACTCAACTCCGTTGCCATGTTATACCAAAACAAAACTTGCATGCACCAACTCTCTGCTTATAATTTGCTATTTTTAACCTTTTCAATTTTGTGCATTCCTTATCACCTTCGATCTAGAGGAAGGACTTGCATTAACATTCTCTACTGGTAAGCTATTTCATCAGCAATTAGACATACAGGGAAATTTAGCATGGCCAATCCACCTAACCTGCACATCTTTGTGATTGTGGGAGGAAGCCAGTGCACCTGGAAGAAACCCACACAGACACAGGGAGAACATGCAAACTCCACACAGAATGTCACCCAAGGGTGGAATTGAACCCGGGTTCCTGGCACTACAAGGCAACAGTGCTAACCACTGCGCCAGCATGCTACCCTGGGAAATTTACAGGGTTACAAAACCTGAATGCTTAAATAAATTATTTCCAGGATAAGGATGGCCAGAATTAATTGCAAGAATCATTGGCATTTGGGTCAGCAGCAAGGATTTGATAGACTAATGCAGAGGTGGGGAAATTCTCAGCAATAACAAGAGAAACACCCAGTTTTTTAAAAAAAGTCTCTTTCTGGATTTCCACCACTTCTTCCCCTTTAAGGCTGTCCTCAAAGCTTACTTCTCACACCTGTCCTGATGTGACTTGTGTCAGCTGTAGCTCAATTTGTGGTCTCTGAATCATAAAGTGTTGGTTCAAGTCCCACTGCAGACCACATAAGTGCAAGCTGACCCAGTACTACATTGTCGGAGACACTGTTTCTCATTTGAGACATTAAGCCAAGGTCCCATTTACCTCTTTCTTGGGTGCACGTAAAAGATCCCACTGTATTATTTTGAAGCAGAGAAGGGGAGTCTGACCCCATTGTTCCCTCAATCAATATCACAAACAAAAATCTGCTGATTATCATCTTGCCTTTATGGGAAATTACTGAGCGCAAATTAACTGCTACTTTTTCTACATTACAACAAAGATTACATTTCAGAAAGAACTCCATTGCCTATAAGTACTTTGAGACACCTGATTGTCATAAAGAATGCTACATAAGCACAAATCATTTTTCCCAGTGCTGACATTTATCTGATTACATTCCTGTGAAGCACTCGGGACTGATTTTGAAACATGGGAGACGTTATATTCCTGCATTTTTTTTGTTGGATAAGCAAATTGAGCCATTTGTTGTCTCCTCTGTTCATGCCCCGTTTACTGACATAAAGATAAATTCTGTAATTAGCCACATTAGATCATGGAATCATAGAATCCCTACAGTGTGGAAATAGACCATTTGGCCCAACAAGTCCACACTGACCCTCCAAAGAATTACCCACCCAGACTCAGTTCCCTCCCTATTATTCTACATTTACCCCAAGCTAATGAGCCTAACCTATACATCCCTGAACACTGGGCAGTTTAGCACGGTTAATTCACCTAACCTGCGCATCTTTGGATTGTGGGAGGAAACCAGAGCACCCGGAGGAAACCCAGAGAGACGTGGGGAGAATGTACAAACTCCACACTGACAGTCACCCGAGGCAGCAGCACTAACTACTGAGTCACCGTGCCACCCCAAAAATCAGGAGGCCAGGGCAGAGATAGGGTAAAACACTAATGCCTTCCATTTTCCCACCCACCATCTGTTTGAAAAAACTTCCATGTTGCAATGCAGGAGGGAACATAGCAGGAAAGAAAATGGAAAGATTCCTTTACAAAAGATTGGAACATCTACTGTAATATAGGGAATGAGGCAAGAATTTGCTCATGCTGAGCTCCTACACTAGTTATTTGATATTGATCAACAACATGTTATAGAGTTAGAGTCATACAGCATGGAAACAGACCCTTCGGTCCAACCAGTCGGTCCAACCAGTCCATAATCCCAAACAGAACTAGTCCCACCTGCCTGCTCCTGGCTTATATCCCTCCAAACCTTTCCTATTCATGTATTCAGCCAAATGCCTTTTAAACATTGTAATTGTCCGCACATCCACCACTCATAGAGTCATAGAGCTGTACATCAGGGAAACAGACCCTTCGGTCCAACTCGTCTACACTGACCAGATACCTTAAATAAATCTAGTCCCATTTGCCAGCATTTGGCCCATATCCCTCTAAACTCTTCCTAGTCATGTACGCATCCAGATGCCTTTGAAATATTATAATTGTACCTGTCTCCACCAATTCCTCTGGCAGCACATTCCATACATGCACCCACCCTCTGTGTGAAAACGTTGTCCTTAGGCCCCTTTTAAATCTTTCCCCTCTCACCTTAAACCTATTCCCTCTAGTTTTGGATTCCCCAATCTGGGAAAAAGACCTTGTCTATTCACCCTAACCATGTCCCTCATGATCTCCCCACTTTCTTGAAAAGATCCACAATCTGATCGCTTTCTGGAGTATGAGTCCTCCTGACACTGATTGCCTTCCAATAAATTTCATGAAGGAGGGGTATTCAATTCACAAGGGCACGCCATGCCCCTGTTATTGAAACACTGGGTGCTGTAGTCTTAATTAAATATTTTCTCAACTAGTCATGCTACCTTCAGCGCTTTGTCCTCGTATACATTCAGGTCGCTCTGCTTTTTGCACTCACTTTAGAATTGTACTCTTATATTCTATTCTATTTCTGCTCTTCCTACCAAAATGAATCACTTCACATTTCTCTGCATTAAATTTCATCTGTCACTTGTCCTTTCATTCTATCAATTCATCATAGAGTTATACAACATTGAAACAGACCCTTCGGTCCAACTTGTCCATGCCGACCAGATACCAGAAATTAATCTAGTTCTCTCTGCCAGCATTTGGCCCATATCCTTCTAAACCCTTCCTATTTATATATCCACCCAGATGCCTTTTAAATGTTGTCATTGTACCAACCTCCACCACTTCCTCTGGCAGCTCATTCCATACACATACCACCCTCTGCGTGAAAAAGTTGCCCCTTAGATCCTTTTAAATCTTTCCCCTCTCACCCTAAACCGATGCCCTCTAGTTCTGGACCCCCCTACCCTGGGGAAAAAAAGCCTTGGCTATTTACCCTATCCATGCCCCTCAGGATTTTATAAACCTCGATATAAGTTCACCCCTCAGCCTCTGATGCTCCAGGGAAAATACCTCAGTCTGTTCAGCCTCTCCCTATACCTCAAACTTTCCAACCTGGCAACATCCTTGTAGCTCTTTTCTGCACCCTTTCGAGTTTATGACCTTTCACATCCTCCTTGTGGTTCACAATGCTTTTAGGTTTGTATCACCCTGATCCTCTCTTGCCCATTTCTCCTGTCTGCTTCACAGTGACCTGCTGCACAATCCTCCTGATGTTGCTTTAGTTGCAAACCTCGATCAGAATTCTTGATAGAACTCCCTGCTGCTCTTCGCCATCATACTGTGGGACCTTTGCCTACCTAATAAGGAAACATAGCCTTGAGTTGATATCTGAAAGATGGTACTCCAATAGAGCTGCCTCCTCCTGGGTGTTGCACTGGCAATGTCTGTCTAAATTTTGTCACTGGAGTAGATCTCAACACTTGATCCTCTGGCTCTGAAACATGAGTAAGACCAGCTGAGCCACAGTTGATAGACAAGATGCAACGCGGCAAGTCCAATCTGGTCTTTAATTAATATTGATGTCTTAACTGGTTTTTGTGCAGCTGAATCACCAAAATCTTGTTGAGGGACTGGTGCTTATCAACATTGACCCATGCGCTAAGGGCTGGATGGACTGGGCTGCGTCAAAGGTAAGTAGGATCATATCTTTAATTGTTCTATGAGGAAAGTAACTTGTCGATATTTCCTATCCTTTTCTAAAGGGATCTGACGCATCGTTTGATTCCCCCCAATATTAATTGCCTTTCAATTCGTGAGCCCTCACGTTCAGCCTCAGTATGTTGGTAGTGTGCAGCGGGGTGACTAACTATCGAGGTGAGGGGGCATAGCCCACTGTGACGGGATGGTCAGAGGGTTTCAGGTTGTGGCACAGCACTGAATGGTTTCAACTGAGTACTTGACAGAATGGCATTTACATGGCCATGGGGAAGGAGCAAGGGCTGTGAGACTAATTGCATAATATTTTAACTCAACGTACTTAGGCGTTTTATGACACACCTCTGGAACAGGTGGGACTAGAACCCAGGCCTCCTGGCCCAGAGGTAGCCACACTACCACAGTGTTACAAGAGCCCTACAAGACTAATTACACTCTGACAAATAGGCCGCAGATACATTGGTTACATGCCCTGCACTGATGGTGTCCAGTTTGTTTAGCTTCTCACTCCTGATTGGTGGTCTTTCTTGCTGGTGGTATGGCACTGATTCTTGTGGAAATGCATTTATTTCAGTTGATCGGTCTTCACTCTGTGTGAACCCACAGTGTTGGGCGTGCTCTTAGCTGTGCACTGATACTGCCTTTAAAAATTGTGAGTTGTCACTCAACATGAAGTGGTGACTTCAAGAGAAACCTGGGATGGAAAGGATCTTCAGTATTTAGTATCTGGTGGATTGGTGAATCTTCTGTTGCTGGCACCCACCTGTTTATTGAAGCAGTTGTATACTTCTTGTTTCTTGAGGGAATAATCAGCCTCTTCTTTTCTTTCAGCTTTCTGGATGGACTACCAACCTGGATGATATTGTACTGGCTCATCACTTCAGTAGCGTGAGTTGAAGCTATTTAATGAACTCTGCCAGATCGGACTCCACATCCCATTCCCTCGACTAAGCTTCACTAAACTGTCACCCCCTCCCCCCCCAACTTCTCTTCCTGTTCACCACGTTAGTAGGTGTTGTTAATGACTCTCTGTGCTCAAAGTGAGTCCCCCTGTCTGTCAAATCCACTGCCACTAACCCTGGATCCCTCCACTCTTGCAAAATACAACTTGGCCATGCTAAATTGCCCATACCGTTCGGGGCTGTGTAGGTTAGTTACATTTGTCATAGAAAATGTAGAGTAATAATGTAGGGGAATGGGTCTGGGTGGAATACTCTACGGAGGATCGGTGTGGACTTGTTGGGCTTCCACACTGTAGGGATTCTATGTTCAACTCCGTCACCAACCTCTCTATTCTGGGTGAAAGTGTGCAGACTGGGTACAGGGAGGATGGTCTCCCCTGGTTGGGGAGCTTGGGACAGGGGTGCGAGGAGGGGGTTTGGGTGGGAACAGTCTCCGGTTACAGAGTGGATCATTTAGAACTGTAATGAGGGAACATTTCTTCACTCAGAACTTTTGGAATTCTCTATCACAGAAGGGTGCAGAAGCCAAGTCACTGGATAAATACACGAAAGAGATGGATACATTTTGAGATTTCAAAGGCATCAAGGGTATGAGAAGGAAGTTGTGAGCATGGCGTTGAGACAGCAGATCAACCATAATCATACTGAGTAGTGTTGGCAGGGCCGAATGGCCTCGTCCTGCTCCTAGTTTCTGTGTTTCTCTGCTTCTCTGTAAACTCCTTGAACATGTCACCTTCCAAAATTTCTGCCCATCTTTCCTGGAACTGCACATTTTAATATCTGCAGACAGTTTTCCACCGCAGATGCAAAGGAGATTTACTAGGATGTTGCCTGGTATGGAGGGAAGGTCTCATGAGGAAAGGCTGAGAGACTTGAAGCTGTTTTCGTTAGAGAGAAGAAGGTTGAGAGGTGACTTAATAGAGACATACAAGATGATCAGAGAATTAGATAGGATGGAGAGTGAGAGCCTTTTTCCTCAGGTGGTAATGGCTAGCGCGAGGGGGCATAACTTTAAATTGAGGGGTGATAGATGTAGGACAGATGTCAGATGTAGTTACTTTACTCAGAGACTAGGAAGGACGTGGGACACACTGCCTGCAACAGTAGTAGACTTGCCAATTTTAAGGGCATTTAAATGGTCATTGGATAAACATATGGATGAAAATAGAATAGTGTAGTATAGATAGGCTTAGATTGGTTTCAAAAGGTCGTGCAACATCGAGGGCCAAAGGGCCTGTACTGTGCTGTTATGTTCTATGTTCTGCAAGAGCCTCATCAAAATGACAAGCAACTGTGGTAAAGGAAGTAATGCTCCTTGCCCTTATTGGCCTGTCTGCAGCCTTTGACAGAGGTACACCCGCCATTTTTGTCCATTGCCTCTCCATGGTCTTCCGACTGTGCGGGAGTGCACACCCCGATTCCAGTCTTATCGATCCTGTCCAGGCTGCAGATGGTTTCTGATCCTGTTCCCACGCAGTCAGGATTCCATCCCCTTTTCTCATTGACGTTCAGTCTCTTGGCAACACCGTCGGAAAATGCATTATATGTGCTGATAACAACCAGCTTTATCTCACCCACACCTCTCTTAGCCTCTCCACTGACTTTAAACTGAGAGACAGCTCCACTGGTATCTAGTACTGGAGGAGCTGAAATATTTGCAATTATGTAAATGTTGGAAATACTGAAACAATTGTTTTGTTACACATGCAGTTCTCTAGCTCCATTCCTCCCTGAACAACCATGAGAAAGAGTAAACCAAACGGTCTGCAACTTTGACATGGTTTTTGACCCTGAAGAGAAATTCTAACTACCAACCTCTACTATCATGAAGACGGACTCATTTTCTTCACCATAACATCATCCACCCGCATGCGTGGCTTGACTCACCTGCTAAAGCTCAGTCATTGTCTTTGCCACGAGTAGACCTAACTGTCTAACACTCCAGCAGCTTGATACCATCCAGGACAAAGCAGCCCCCGCTTGATTGGCACCACACCCACAAACATCCACTCCCTCCACCACCGACACTCAGTAGCAGCAGTGTGTACTATCTATAAGATGCACTGCAGAAATTCAACGATCCTTAAACAGCACCTTCCAAACCCACGACCACTTCCATCCAGAAGGACAAAGGCAGCACATTCATGGGACCACCATCATCTCCAAGATCCCCCTCGAAGCCAGTCACCATCCTGACTTGGGTATATATCGACGTTCCTTCACTGTCGCTGGATCAAATTCTGGAACTCCCTCCCTGATGGCATTGTGGGTCGACCTGGAGCAGGTGAATTGCAGCAGTTCAAGAAGGCAGCTCACCACCACCTTCTCAAGGGCAACTAGGGACGGGCAATAAATGCTGTCCCAGCCAGCAATGCCCGTGTCCCATGATGAATAGAAAAATAATGTTTTCCTGGGTGATGTTACGTGGTCTATCCTGCAAAAAACTGAGGCCATTCAGATCTCTGCTTCCATCTCCTGACTTGCTCACAGTCCAACTCACCCGTCACCCCGTCCTCGCCAACTTATGTTGGCTCTGAGTCAAACAACGTTTCGATTATGAAACTCATCTTTCTTTTCGGATCCCTTTCCGGCCTCGCCTTTCCATTTCTCCTCCAGTCCCGCAGACCTCCAGGGTATCTGCGCTCCCCCAATCCTGGCCTGTTGTGCATCAGTGATTTTAATGGCTAAGCCTTTGGACGAGGTGGCTGTAGTTGCCTTGTAATGTGTCCCCCTAAGCTGCACAGCCACTCAGAGGTTCCACACCCACTGACCTGCATTGTCGAAGCATTGACTTCTAATTCTGGAGGTTGCAGTTGTACCAGGACCTTGGAGGTCAGAACAGCAGAAACTAGTAATTGGAGTGACATTGATGCCTGGGATCCAACTTCTGAAATTGTCCACCTAAACCTCTCTGCTTCCCCCTGTCCTCTCTTCCCCCTTAAGATACTCCTTAAAACCTACCATTTTAGTCACCTGACCCAGTACTGTATGTCCTTCTGCAGCTCAGTGTGAAACTTTGTTTGTGATGCTCCTGTGAAGGGATTTGGAATATTTTGCCCTGTTAAAGGTGCTACATGAACACAAGTTGTTATTGTTGTGTACGTTGAAGTTGCTTGCTCATTGTATTAGTTGGGATTACTGCTGCAATCCGATTTCCTCTTAACTCCCTGATTACCCATTATGTAATTGTGGACGTTAAATACAGTTATTTTCCCTCGCAGACCAAAATAGCTCAGACTTTTGGGGGATATTGTTGAGGCTCTTGCTGTGGTGACAGTGCAGACCAGGTCTCCAAATGTGGTAATCGAAACCCCCACCCTGTCACCACGAACAATGAAATACTTGGAGTCTTGGGGATGAGTGGGGGCTGGCTCACAGGAAGCCAGGGGGATTTGCTCACATGGGATTTGGAGCTGGCTTAGTGGGAGGTGTTGACTGAGCAATGCCAGAACAATGTCAGTTACTCATTAGACCTCAGCCAGACTCCTGTATGCAGTTCTGGTCACTGCATTACAGGAAGGATATGATCACACGAGAGAAGGTACAGAGGAAATTAATAAGTACGGTTCCAGAAATGGAGGATTTTAGCTATTAGAAAAGATCGGACAGTCCAATGTTGGTCTCTTTGAATCAAAGGATCCCAGGGGGATATTAAATTGAGGTTCATGAAAATATAGGGGAACCGAATAAAGTCAATAAGAAATACATTTGCATTAGCAGAAAGATCAATAAATGGGAAAGTAGATTTCAAGTTATTTTTGGAAAGGTTAGGGAGTGGGTGTTCGGCAATTTCTTTCACTGAGAGGGAGTACTCACTGTTAGAAAGGCTGAAATCCCCATGCCATTTCAAACAAAAAGCACTTTGTCAGACTCTTGAAGTGCTACATAAAAACTGAAAGAACTGTACATCAGAAATGAGAACAGAAGTTGCTGGAAAAGCTCAGCAGGTCTGGCAGCATCTGTGAAGAGAAAGATTAGATTAGATTACCTACAGTATGGAAACAGGCCCTTCAGCCCAACAAGTCCACACCGACCCTCCAAAGAGCAGCCCACCCAGACCCATTCCCCTACATTTACCCCTTCACCTAACACTATGTACAATTTAGCATGGCCAATTTCACCTAACCTGCATATTTTTTTTTGGACTGTGGGAGGAAACCCACACAGACACGGGGAGAATGTGCAAACTCCACACAGACAGTTGCCTGAGGCGGGAATTGAGCCCAGGTCTCCAGCACTATGAGGCAGCAGTGCTAACCATTGTGCCACCATGCCGCAGAGTTCATGTTTTGGGTCCGGTGACCCTTCATCAGATCTGGCAGCCCAGGGCTGAGGAAGGGTCACCAGAGCCAAAATGTTAACTCTGATTTCTCTTCACAGATGCTGCCAGACCTGCTGAGCTCTTGAAGTGGTGTAGCCTACAGAGCAATGGGCCAAGAGGCAGCAAGTGGGATTGGGCTGGATAGCTTTCTTTTGCAGCCAGCACAGAAAGGATGGGCTGGACAACCCTCTTCTCTGCTGTAAATGTTCCATTCTTTTATGGATTGGCACAGCGAGGGAGATGGAATCTTCGTGACCTTCAGTTGGAGTAAGAGAACCACCCATCTGACTTTTTGGAGGGTTGTCTCAAAGTAAGACACAGGAATCATGTTTACCAAAGATTCCCAGACAGCACCTTCCAAACCCACGACCGCTTCCATCTAGAAGGAAAGGGGCAGCAGATACATGGGAACGCCACCACCTACAAGTTCCCCTCCAAGCCACACACCATCCTGACTTGGAAATAGCTCGTCGTTCCTTCAGTGTGACTGGGTCAGAATCCTAGAATTCCTTCCCCAGTGGCATTGTGGGTCTACCTACAGGCAGGTGGACTGCAGTGGTTTGAGAAGGCAGCTCACCACCATCTTCTGAAGGGGCAACTAGGGACGGGCAATAAATGCTGTCCAGCCAGTGACACTTACAAATGAATTTTTAAAAAACAGACTTGTTTAAAGGACCAGCTCTTGCACAATGGACTGAATGGCCTCTTCTGTGTTGTAACCATTCTATGATCTACTAACTCCGCAGCTTACTGACCCTAATTACTCCATCGAAGCACTTCATCACTTTGAACACCTCTCTTAAATGCTCCCTTAATCTTTTCTCCTCTGTCAGAGAACAATGCCAGCTTCTCCAATCTCTGTCTCTCACTCAGGAAGGAGTCTGCAAAGGAAACTCTCAGAAGGATGGTTTCAGGAATGAGGAACTGTGAAGACAGATTTGAGAAGTTGGGACTGTTTGCCTTGGAGAAAAGAAGGCTGAAAAGAAATTTGATTGATTTATTACCCTTTCCTGAGGAGTACCTGAACAGAGTGGAGAGGGAGAAGCAGTTTCTCATTGTGGAGGGTATCCCTTTTCGGGAACAGGTTTACACTGGTTAGTAAAAGCAGAGTGATGTGAGACATGTCCAGAGAGTAGTTCAGTGTCAACCATGTTGCTATGGGTCAGATCCAGTAAGGATCGCAGATTCCCTTCCTGAAAGTGAGCCTCAAGGATTGTTATGACAATCAAAAGGGCTTACATGGTCGACATTGGGTTCACTTTCTATTCCAGATGTTTAATTAAATTCAAATTTCATCGTTTGCCGTGCTGCAAACTGAATCCATGTCCCCAGAACATTAATTTATGTCTCTGGATTACTAATCCAGTGACGTCACCATTATGTCTAGAGTCTGGGACACACTGCCTGAGGGGAATGGTGGAGGGCAATTTGAATGGAAGCATTCAGAAGGGAATTGGATTGTAATCGGGAAAGAAATGTTGTGCAGGTTTATGGGGAGAACACAGGAGAATGGCACAAAGCGGCTCAGTTGTTAGCACCATTGCCTCACAGGGCCAGAGACCCGGGTTCAATTCCCAGTCTGGCTTAACTGTCTGTGTGGAGTTTGCACATTCTCCCCGGGTCTGTGTGGGTTTCCTCCAGGTGCTCCGGTTTCCTCCCACAGTCCAAAGTTGTGCAGCTTAGGTGGATTAGCCATTAGTTCTGGGTGGTATGCTCTTTGGAGGGTCATTGTGGATTGAATGGGCCAAATGACCAGCTTCTACACTGTAGACATTGTAATGTGAAATGCTCAATCAGAAAGCTGGTGCAGACACAATGGGCTGAATGGCCTCCATCTACATTGCCTTAGACTCTGTTATTCTCATAGCTGATATCCTTCAATCTTGATAGTGTTCTGACAAATCCCACCCAGCTCAATACGTGGAGCTCAGAATATTGGTGTAATGATTCCAACTCAGGCTGATTGGTACAGCACCACTTCACTTTTGTAAGTTAAATAATTTAAATTAGTCTCAACATGATCCCTCGTGGCATGAATCACTCTGAAGAACTGCCTCTGGTTCAATATCCTGTAGAGTTAGTGGGGAGTGGTTGCAGTATTGTCTGCTGACATTTAATAACAGTGAGAAGCTTAGCATGAAAACAGCCTGCAGTGCTCCTTTTCTGTGCTTCTCACCACTTTATGCTCCCCAAGTACAGAAAGAAATTTTCAGTCAGTTTATGCTGAACTTTGAGAAAGATGCAGCAATTTTCTGCTGGGAGAAATGGAGATGACGTCGATGGGAGTAAGCAGGCCTGCTGAGCTGGAGTTAACTGAATGATGAATCACTAAACCCCTTTGGCATAGTATTTGTTTGAGCCAGATTTTGCTCTGAATGTTACATTAATTGGTGCAAGGTCACTTTGGTTGAGATATGTGCAGGAACACACGCTCTGGTGAAGATCACACGTGCACATACACACTCTCTCTCACACATTCAGACACACGCATTCTCTCACACATTCTCACACACACATTCACACACAGACATTCTCACACACACATTCATTCACACACACACATTCTCGCACACACACATTCTCTCATACATTCTTACACATACATTCTCACACACATTCTCACACACACATTCTCTCCCACACACATTCTCACACACACATTCTCTCCCACACACATTCTCACACACACATACTCTCCCACACACATTCTCTCTTACACATTCTCTCACAGATTCTCTCTCACACACACACACACACACACCAGACACACACACATTGTGATGATTTTAAGCAGATAATGTATTCGGGTGACAATCCACCCACCAGCACTTTAAGTAATTAACAGAAAACTTATTAAATAATTCCAAGGACACAAGCAGATGATGTGCCTGGGATATAACATTCTGAATTATACTGCAGTCTTTGTGTTTGATTTCAAAATGGAGGCTCAATTGTCCATACAGGAATTGATAATTTAGTCTTTTACCCCTCAGGATCTATAAACCAGTCCATTAAAATCTGGAAATGACATCCTTATTGTGTTGGTTGTGAAAATTTTACAAGAGCAAATTACTCTTGTGGTTTTCTGCAGGTTGAAACTTTCTCTGAACTTGCTCCTGCATTAAAATGGTCAAAATGCATACAATTCCAAGTGGGATCTGATAGATCAGGTTTGTGAATAGAATACTGACAAAGGCCTGTCCAACAGATGCTTGCAGAAGGAGAGCTGAAATAATCAGCAGTTCTGTCTACTGCTATTACTGTTCTAAGACGAAGTTCTTTAATTTCAGCAGAATGTGAACAACTCGCTGAATGACGTCCCTGAAATAAAAACAAAAGGTGCTGGGTCACATCAGCAAGTCAGGCAGCAATAGACAGTCGACAATAGACAATAGGTGCAGGAGTAGGCCATTCTGCCCTTCGAGCCTGCACCACCATTCATTATGATCATGGCTGATCATCCTTAATCAGTATCCAGTTCCGGCCTTATCTCCATAATCCTTGATTCCACAATCCTTGACAGCTCCATCCAACTCTTTCTTAAATGAATCCAGAGACTGGGCCTCCACTGCCCTCTGGGGCAGAGCATTCCACACAGCCACCCACTCTCTGGGTGAAGAAGTTTCTCCTCATCTCTGTCCTAAATGGTCCATCCCGTATTTTTAAGCTGTGTCCTCTGGTTCGGCACTCACTCATCAGCGGAAACATGTTTTCTGCCTCCAGAGTGTCCAATCCTTTAATAATCTTATATGTCTCAATCAGATGCCCTCTCAGTCTTCTAACTCAAGGGTATACAAGCCCAGTCGCTCCAGTCTTTCAGTGTAAGGTAATCCC
>NC_057729.1:49787091-49803480 GCF_004010195.1 Chiloscyllium plagiosum
CAGAAATATTTGCCATTGTTCCTCCACTGTCATCCCTGTTAAGGTATTGCACCATTGAACTTTGGTCAGCTCCTCCCTCATAGCTCCATAGTTCCCTTTATTCAACAGAAATATTGTCACTTCCGATTGTACCCTCTCCCTCTCAAATTGCAGATTGAAGCTTATTGTATTATGGTCACTACTTCCCAATGGCTCCTTCACTTCGAGGTCCCTGATCAATTCTGGTTCGTTGCACAATACCAGATCCAGAATTGCCTTCTCCCTGGTCGGCTCCTGCACCAGATGTTATAAGAATCCATCTCTGAGGCACTCCACAAAGTCTCTTTCTTAAGGTCCAATACCATCCTGACTCTCCCAGTCTACCTGCAAGGAACAAGACAGAAAATTAACACCTTGGCTCTGTGACCTTTCATTACAACAACTGTGTAGAAAACACATTGATCTGAAACATTTAAAACTGTTTCTCCACTAGTGCTGCTGACTCGCTGTGTGTTCCCAGCATTTTCCATTTTTATGTTAGATTTCTATTATCCACAGTACTTTGTCTTTGTTTCCGTGAACAGGCGTGCCTAGTGTGATACTCAGGGAAGGCTAGTGTGAGCGATAATAAGACTACATACATGATCTTGGCAATCTGGGATGTATAGTGGTTCTGAGGAATGCGTCAAAGAGTAATGATGTAAAATGCTGATGCTGTACAGGGCAACCTTGATTATCCGAACCTTGATAATCCGAATTTCAGATTATCCAAACAAGAGCTCAAGGTCCCGATGCTTGGGTAAACTGTGTTATCCGAACATTCGATCATCCGAACAAAATACTCCCTGCCTGTGTTGTTTGGATAATTGAGGTTGCCCTGTAATTAAGATTTTGATAAGCTGAAATGCACAGGTATCCCAATGAAAGTCAAATCAACAGGAACCCTGCAAGGATGCCCTGAAGTGGTAACCACACAACCTCACTGCTGACAACGGGGGAGTGAACAAGGAACAGAAACAGAGAAAATAGGAGCAGGAGTAGGCCATTCGGCCCTTTTGAGCTTGCTCCACCATTCAGTATGATCATGGCTGACCTTCCAACTCAATAGTCTGTTTCAACTTTTTAGCCCTAGTTGTCACATTCTACTCCTTCTTGAAATCATGCAATGTTTTGGCCTCCATCGCTTTCTGTGAAGCAATTCCACAGGCTCACTACTCTCTCTGGGTGAAGATATTTCACCTCTTTTGGGACATGGGGTGGCACAGAGGCTCAGTGGTTAGCACTGCTGCCTCACAGCACCAGGGACCCAGGTTCGATTCTGGCCTCGGGTGACTGTCTGTGCGGAGTTTGCACATTCTCCCTGGGACTGCGTGGGTTTTCTCCGGGTGCTCCGGTTTCCTCCCACAATCCAAAAGATGTACAGGTCAGGTAAATTGGCTGTGCTAAATTGCCCATAGTCTTTGGTACATCAGTCAGAACGAACTGGGTCTGGGTGGGTTACTCTTCGGAGGGATGGTATGGACATATTGGGCTGAAGGGTCTGTTTCCACACTATAGGGAATCTAATCTAATCTAAACATCCTCTTGCATCTAGACCTTTTAGAATTTTCGGTTGTTTCTATGAGATTCCCTTCTCATTCTTCTGAACTGGAATGAAAATAATCTTATCTGATTCAGCCTCTCCTCGTAAGTCAGTCCTGTTACTTCAGGAATCGGTCTGCTAAACCTTTTGCTGCATTTCCTTTACATCAGGACCAACATTCCTCAGATAAGGAAACTAGAACTGCAGACAATATTCCAGGTGTGGTCTCAAGAAAGCCCTGTATAATTGCAGAAAGAATGACAGTATAAGGGTCTTGAATGGGAATATGCTAATTCTGTCTTCTTTTGGACAGCTTATAATTTAAGAGAAAAAACGAAAAAAGACCAGAGCATTTCTCACTGAAACTGTATACTGTGTAAAAGTCGAATATTTTAGACTATTTTTTAAGGTTAAATTTATGGGGTCAACTATTACATGGTTACCACTTTTGAAGGGCAAGAGGGCATTTTCTGGGGGGCATTCTTACACAAAATGATGAAGTAATTTTAAAACCTCAACTACGTGATTCCTGATGAAGGGCTCTGGCCCGAAACATCGATTTTCCAGCTCCTCCGATGCTGCCTGACCCGCTGTGTTTTTCCAGCAACGCACTCTCAACTCTGATCTCCAGCATCTGCAGACCTCACTGTCTCCTGTATGACTGTATTCCAAGTGTGCTACAGAGGAACTGAGCTCAACTGAGCTGCAGACAAAGGGAGGTTGTCACCTGACTCTGACCTGATGTGTCTTAAACTTTCACGCCAAATTGCTGTGAATTGTACATCAAAACACATAAAAGCACAAAAAAAACTCATTTCCTCATTGTAACATTGATGTACAGTATAATACCTTGATTTGCAAATGTTGATTTGTTATCTGTGAAGAACTAGGGTGGACCGTTGCACAAGATATATGGAAAATTTTAGATTTTTGTGGCCAAAAATGGGGGTCAACTTTTACGTGAAATCGATCTTTATTCGAGTATGTACGGTAAATGTACACTCCCCAGTCATTTTTGCCCCTGAAGGCAGCCAGATTACGCTTTGGACAGATTACACCTTCTGAAGAATGTTTTAGGAATTTCATTGGGAAATGCTCCAAATCTTTCTGCCTTTTTCTTTTAAGTTGAAATCGATCCAAGCTTTTCCTCTGCCTGGGAACCCTCCAACCACAAGGGATGAACTGGATACACTTTCCTCATTCCTGAAGAAGGGCTTATGCCCGAAACGTCGATTCTCCTGCTCCTTGGATGCTGCCTGACCTGCTGCGCTTTTCCAGCAACACATTTTCAGCTCTGATCTCCAGCATCTGCAGCCTTCACTTTCTCCTCGTAGATTTTCCTCTTTAGGTACCTACTGTTCACACCAATCCAACAAAGGCTGTCTAACAAAGCAGCTGATCCAATATTGACTATTTTCAAGTTCAGCTAATCTGGAGTAACCTGTGTGAAACCTCAGTTTACCGTAGGCTTTGCTCAATGGATTTTAATATTCTGCTGGCAGGACTGACCGATGATTTCATCACAACTAGAATTATGATTCATCTGACTAGGGATGGGATAGAGCTCAGTGGTTAGCACTGCTGCCTCACCGTGCCAGGGACCGAGGTTCGATTCTAGCCTCAGGGGTGGAGTTTACACATTCTCTGTGTGTTCTGGTGCCCTGGTTCCTTCCATAGTCCAAAGATGTGCACGTTAGTTGGATTGGCCGTGGGAAATGGGGGGGATGCCCTTAGGTGAGTTGGTGTGTACTCGATGGGTTGAATGGTCTGCTTCCACACTGTATGGATTCTGTGACTGTGACATATCACAATTTCACCGTAATTGCGATATCCCATCCAACCATTAGCCTTCATATTCCACCTACTCACTGTTGCTTTAGATATTTTGACTAGATCTCTTATCTTCTCACCCTTTCTGTTTCTATATCTTTTGTCATTTTCTGTAAAAAAAAATTCTGTGAATGTGAAATTGAATATGTAGTGCTTTTCATAATGGTAGGGCTTTACACCTGATGTCATACTTTGGAAGTGAAGTCATTGTTGGATCCTAGGAAACATGGTCATTGAGCAGTATACAGCAGACTGTACTATGGGGATCTGATTCAGTGATGGTTCCCGGGGGATAATCTTCACCAGGAGATTGCAGTCAATGGTGAGCAGTTCGGTGTAGGAAAGTGCCTGGTGCTATCTTGTTGATTCTTGCTAACTGCAGTTTCATTTTCCCATGGATAATTTTTTTCCCTTATTTTCTCCATCTCCTTAAACTGCTGTCCCAATAGGAGGAGCTGGACACAAACTTGGAATTGATCCAGACCTATCGACTGCACATTTCCCAGGACATCAATCAGGAGAACCTTCATCTCTTTGTCAACTCATACAACAGGTAGAGACATTTTTATGTAAGGTTGTTCTTTTTAGTCTTGGAACGAGCTCTGGAGCAATGCTATTGTTTTTAAAAAGAATGTTAAAATGTTGCTTAGAAAAGGTCAGTTTAATCCTATATTTTGTCTTCGACCAGAGGAAATTCAGGTTCCTTTTTTAAAACATTTATTCATGCATTTACAAATCAAGAAAATGGTGTCCAGCTCAAATCTTTATGACAAGAACAAAGGTTTCATACATTATTGACAGATAACAAGCCTCCATTCGACTGTTGCTACAAATAATAATTTCTAATGAAAAGATTACACTTTTACTCATTCATGTCTATATCCAACAGAGTTTATGTAGAAGACATTCCAGATTAGTGCACCTTGAATATATTCTGGATTAGTGGTGCTGGAAGAGCACAGCAATTCAGGCAGCATCCGAGGAGCTTCGAAATCGACGTTTCGGGCAAAAGCCCTTCATCAGGAATAAAAAAAGGGCTTTTGCCCGAAACGTCGATTTCGAAGCTCCTCGGATGCTGCCTCCACTTTGAATATATTATCTAACTGTATTCAAACTAATAAACATGAATATGTTATCTGGCAGCATCATGACATGTTCACATCTCCCAGCTGCAGGAATTACTTGTGATCACAGA
Source organism: Chiloscyllium plagiosum (assembly GCF_004010195.1). Taxonomy (NCBI): domain Eukaryota; kingdom Metazoa; phylum Chordata; class Chondrichthyes; order Orectolobiformes; family Hemiscylliidae; genus Chiloscyllium; species Chiloscyllium plagiosum. Next base: position 49,791,678 of record NC_057729.1, read on the forward strand.
GTAACCTCTGCTGATTATTTTTCCTCCCCCATTACACTCTACATTACACTAAGGGGGAAGCTGAATGGTATTACAGGTTGTTCTGCTACAATGCGCGCTTGGTTAATGCAAATTCGCTATAACACGATTGACAAATTGGGGACACTGTTTCTAAAGTGCAAACTTTTAAAACGTGATTACATCGCCAACACTTTAAGCGCTGAGTCTAAAGTGTAATTCCTTTCTGCAATGCGGGGTTGCACAAGAACGTAATCATCGCGTTATGGAAGAACTACCTGTATCACTGGATTGTTAATCAGCAACTCAGATAATGTTCTGGGAACCCAGTTCAAATCCCACCACAGCAAATAGTGGAATTTGAATGTAATTTAAAAGAATCTGGAATTAAGGGTCTAATGATGATAATGATCATGATCATGAATTCAGTGGATTGGTGATTGGTGGATAAACCCAACTGTTTCACTAATGTCCTTTAGGGAAGGAAATTGCCATTTGTAACGGTCTGGAACTACATATGACTCCAGACCGACAGCAATACAATTAACTCTTAACTGCCCTCTGAGTAATTGACTTCACCTGACAAAGGAGCAGCGCTCCCAAAGCTTGTGATTTCAAATAAACCTGTTGGACTGTAACCTGGTGTTCGTGTGACTTCTGACTTTGCAGAATTGAGAGCTGCCAATATTTTGTTGGTGGGGTAAGGGTTATATGGTGTGTAGGAGACTTCTACCAAATGCTGATCCCCACAGGTAACCAGCAGAATTTAATGTAAAATGTGAGATTCAGTCTAGGTAATAGTGACCATTAATCTACTATCAATTGTTATTGAAGTGAAGATTGCAGATGCTGGAGATCAGAGTTGAGAGTGTGGTGGTGGAAAAGCCCAGCAGGTCAGGCAGCATCCAAGCAGCAGGAGAATCGACATTTTGGGCATAATATTCCTGATGAAGGGCTTATGATCGAAAGGTCGATTTTCCTGCTTCCTGCAGTTACCTGGTGATTGACAATTAACTGCCATGTGATTGACAGTTAACTGCTGTAAAGCTACTCTGTTCAAGGACAGTTGAGGATGAGCTACAGATGCTGGCCTTGTCATCAATACCCACGTCTTATTAAACAATAAAAAAAAACTGGTTTTCTGTCTCTATTGGTGGCATCCATCTCTATGCTGGTGCATGTCACAAAATTTATTCCTGACATGGATGGAAAGATTTTGAGGGAACACTGAGCCAAAGTATTGGGTACTTTCTTGTCTGGTCCTGAAAAATAACCTGAGGCAATGCCCTCTGGATACTTGGTTTTCATTGCAACATGATGATGCAAATGGACTTCAGAGACTTGCTCTGTAGATCCACCCTGTGGTGAAAACTTGGGACTGTAATGACACTTAATATCGCAAAATTAATGAGCAAGTGCTGACCTAGCAGATTACAATATAAAATTCATCACAGAAAGCATGGCCAAAAATTGTAACCGGGAGTAGGGTTTATGAAACTGGAAAGGGTTCAGAAAGGATTCACAAGATTTTGCCAGGGTTGGCAGGTCTGTTCTGTAGGGAGAGGCTGAATAGACTTGGGGCTATTTTCTCTGGAGTGTCATGGGCTGACAGATGACGTTATACAGGTTTCTAAAATCATGAGGGGTATGGATAGGGTGAATAGATTAGATCACCTACAGTGAATAAACAGGCCCTTCGGCCCAGCAAATCCACACCGACCCAAAATTATGAGGGGCATGGATAGGGTAAATAGTCAGGGAGTCCAGAATTGGAGGGCATAGGTTTAGGGTGAGAGAGGAAAGATATAAAAGAGACTTACGGGACAACTTTTTCACGCAGAGGGTGGAACGTGTATGGAATGAGCTGCCAGAGGATGTGGTGGAGGCTGGTACAATTGCAACATTTAAGAGGCATTTGGATGGGTATATGAATAGGAAGGTTTTAGAGGGATATGGGCCAGGTGCTGGCAGGTGGCCTTAGATTGGGTTGGGATATCTGGTCGGCATGGATAGGTTGTACCAAAGGGTCTGTTTCCATGCTGTACAGCACTATGACCCTCTGAAGAGTAACCCATCCAGTCCCATTCCCATCTGACTAATGCACCTAACACTATGGGCAATTTAGCATAGCCAATTCGCCTGACTTCCACATCTTTGGACTGTGGTAGGGGAGGATGTGCAAACTCCACACGACAGTTGCCCAAGGCTGGAATCAAACCAGGGACCCTGGTGCTGTGAAGCAGCCGTGCTAACCACTGAGTCACCATGCCACCCCTTTAGTCAAATGGTCAAAAAGTCTTTTCCCCAGGTAGGGGAGTCCAAAACTAGAGGGCATAGGTTTAAGGTGAGAGGGGAAAGATTTACCAGGGACCTAATGAGCAACGTTTTCATGTGGAGGGTGGGGTGCGAATAGAATGAGCTGCCAGAGGAAATGGTGGAGCTGGGATGATGGCAATATTTAAAAGGAATCAGGATGGGTATATGAATAGGAAGGGTTTGGAGAGATATAGACCAAATGTTGGCAAGTGGGACTAGATTAGGTTAGGATATCTGGTCTGCACAGACAAGTCTGACTGAAAGGAGGTTTCTGTGCTGTACATCTCTATGACTGTAGAACAGGAAGTGGGAAAATTTTAAATGTATTTCAAAAAATCTGTTCATTTAATAATTTATATAAAGCACAAGAACAGAAATTGCTGGAGAAAGTCAGCAGGTCTGGCAGCATCTGTGGAGAGAAAACAGTGTTAATGTTTTGAGTCTGGTGACCTTCTTGGTTCTGAAGAAGCATCACTGTACTCAAAATATTTCCTGTGTTTTCTGCCAGGTATGCTGAATTCCTGTTGTAATTTCTGTATTTGTTCATTTCAGTTCTCTAGCATCTGCAGTTCTTTGTTTTGTGTTAATGATGTACTTCTCGCTCATTTTTACAGTCGTCGAGACCTGGAGATTGAACGACCCGTTCTTGGTGTCAATGAAACAACCGTTAAAACTCTGCAGTGAGTAACTATTAATTAGAGAAATTAAATGTGTACAGTGGAGAGTAAACATTGGCTAATTACTTGTTGACATAACAACAAGTTTCCTTTTAAAGTTTCAACTTCTGTTAGTGCTCCTTTAGGGGCTGTTAATTTGCTTAACATGTAATCAAAAAAGTGTGGACGGATATTTATTGGCATTGGTAATGGGTTGTAAAGTTAGGATCTATACATTTGCAAGTAAATCTAAATTTGTGTAAAGCTTGATTTCTGAGCTGCTCCTTCAGAATCTGGCTGCAGTAGTAATTGTCATAAAAAACTTTGTTAACTTATCCTAGTCAATTAAACTTGGAGCTTCAGGGATACCCACTACAAACCTGGTCATAGCATGAAAGATGCTATTTTTCTTCAAGTTTCTCTCTCAATCCATTGTTGATTTTTTTTTCGGCCATGTAATTAAATCTTGAGAGTCCTTTATTCATGATATTAAGGTGCCAACTTAGCAACTTTAGTGGTATTTTGCGATTCCACTCAGAGTAACCTCCACACTCTGAACAGAACATAGAACATGGAATATTACAGCACAGTACAGACCCTTTCAGCCCTCAATGTTACACCGACCTGTGAAACCAATCTGAAGCCCATTTAGGGAGAGTCAGGAATTCTATTCCAAGGACTGTCTGTTACATCTCAATTGGTTATTTGTCACATAATGCCTAAGGCCAGGAGTCCACTCAATGTGGGCATCACAACTTTGCTTAATATATATTTTCTTGTCATCATCCACCTAAGCTTGGGTTCTGTTCTGCCACTGTTTCAGATCAAATTTGTCACACCAAGGTTTGGGTGTTTTCCAGTTTTTCGATTCCATTTGGCAGCTTTCCTGCTCTGTATGGTTAAAGATTAAGCTACTGGCCCAGCAGGAGAGAAGACTAACATAATTGATAGGCAGATCTGCTCTCTAACGACAATTGGATGTGTGTGAAGCACGTGTTACGGCAAAGGAGGAGGCCATTCAGCCAAGGACTCTGCAGCAGCTTGTCAAATGAGCATCGTGCTAATCTCCTGCTTCCCCATAACCTTGTACATTAGTGTTATCTCTATAAACATCCAAAACCTGCTTTAGTTGGACTTCTGCGATTTTGTCTTTTTGTATTTTAGCTTTTATAAGTGACTGTAAAGTAACACTCAGTTCCAGGGCTTTGTAGTACAGCTGATAGTGTCCCTATCTCTGAGTCAGAAGGCCCAGATTCAAGATAAACCAGATGACCGTGATGATGTGTGGAAAGATGAACAAATAGGTTGCTCCAAAATAAACATATTCAGCCCTGTGTTCATCGTTTAAATCATTGTTTGTTATTATATTTGCCCAGTATAGTTAAAGGGAAACACTGTTCATCTGATTGGCTGCATCATGTTAAATTTTAACTTTAGGATTGAACAATCTATTGAACAATTTGTGGGCGGCACGGTGGCACAGTGGTTAGCACTGCTGCCTCACAGCACCAGAGACCCGGGTTCAATTCCTGCCTCAGGCGACCGGCTGTGTGGAGTTTGCACATTCTCCCTGTGTCTGCGTGGGTTTCCTCCGGGTGCTCCGGTTTCCTCCCACAGCTCAAAAATGAGCAGGTCAGATGAATTGGCCATGCTAAATTGCCCATAGAGTTAGGTAAGGGGTAAATGTAGGGGTATGGGTGGGTTGCGCTTTGGCAGGTCGGTGTGGACTTGTTGGGCCGAAGGGCCTGTTTCCACACTGTAATGTGATCTGTAATCTCTCATAGGCTGTCCATTCCTCTGACCTCACTCTCGCCAACTACTGAGCCCTTCAACCACTTCTTGACGCCAACACTCTCAGCCCTGACCTTTGCTGGCTTCCTGAGCTCTATTATCCACAAATGCCAATTCGTTCCAAGTCTCTGCACCCTGCATCCCATCCTGCACTGAGTCTTGCTCCTCATAGGCCCCTGTCGTCACTTGCCTCCATTGGTTCCCTGTTTCCCACTCTGTCCTTGATGCTCTGCCTCTTCGAGGAGAAAGTGAGGACTGCATAAGCCCTTCTTCAGGAATGGGGATTATGCCCGAAACGTCGATTCTCCTGTTCCTTGGATGCTGCCTGATCTGCTGCGCTTTTCCAGCAACACATTTTCAGCTCTGCCTCTTCCACCATCATCTCCTGTTCATTTGTATTATCCTGCTGGGGAGGTGATGGCCTTATGACATTATCACTGGACTGTCAACCCAGAAATCCAGACAATGTTCAGGTGATCCGGGTTCGTATCCCAGCACAGCAGATGGTGGAATTTGAATTCAATTTTTAAAAAAATTAGGAATCTAATGTTGACCGTGGATCCATTGTCAATTATCGGAAAAACCCATCAGATTCACTAATGTCCTTTAGGGAAGGAAATCTGCCATTCTTTACCTGGTCTGACCTACATATGACTCCAGACCCACAACAGTGTGGCTGACTTTTAACTGCCCTCTGGACAATTCGGGCTGGGCAATAACCTAGCCAGCAACGCCCTCATCCCATGAATGAATAAAGAGAAAACAAAAGGTTCTGATTTTGATAGCATCAGTCCTCCTCCTCCAGCTTTGAGCAGTTGACCATCTTGCCCTCCATATTCCAGAATCCTCTTTGTAAACACAATGTTGCACATTGCCTGACGTGTGTCGGGACATTTCTGTAATATCAAAAGCATTATCGGAGTCTAATTTATTACTTCTTTTTACTGAGACAAAACAGGATCTGTAACATTAGCGTCAGCTCTCAATTCTCCCTTTATGGAGCATTTGTAACAATACGAGTCATTAGGAAATGAAAAGCAATAGGAAACACAAACTCAGTGAACGGCAACGCTTATGAAAGTAGCACCTTAGACTGTTTGCCACGCACAATGACAGCTGTGTGTGCACGTTGTTTTCCATTTCTGACAGTTGCCAGTTAATGTTTATGTGATAACACTCTGTTGGCAGTCAAGACCTCAGCATCTCATTAGATTTCTGACCCATTTAGGCTAAATGGTCCCAGATTCTTGAATGGACGTCTTAGAGCTTTGGTTTTAACAAAGCTCTGAAATAAGATTCCAGTTGCTCTTCACTCTCAAGTTGGGAAATTCCCATAATATTTATTCCAGTATCAGTGACTTCTTTGTTTTCCTTGTGTTTTGCACAAATGTCTTTGGTCTCAACTAAATTTACAATGTCTCTTGATTTTAACATCCCAGTATTGGCTCCAGTACTCAGATCCATTAAGATGACATGAGGAGTGCAATTGAACTCCAGGTGAAGCGAGTACAGGCCCATGGCTAGAGAAGGACTGTAATGTTCAATGTTTCCTTATTTTTCCACTCTCTTCCTAAGACTTTGTACCTAACATGGCAATATGAATGGTGACATTGTAAACTTTTCAATCTACTACTGTACTTGAGCACAATTGGTTATAATGCATGTTTCTTCAACGTGAATTGGCTTTAACGCAATTGAAGAATTTAGACCATTATGTGTAGAGCACAAGCTTTCCTTGCTCGTATTGACTATAATGCAATTCTGGCCCCATTAATTTAAATGACACAGCTATTGTGCGATTTCCTTCTAAGGCAAGATTGAACCAAAAGGGAACTATCGTGTTATATCAGAACTGACGGTACACATGACATGAAAACATAATTCTAATTCCTTCTGTTTTTCTCCCAGGTGCCCTGCTTTGCTGGTTGTCGGTGATAACTCTCCTGCAGTGGAGGCAGTGGTGAGTGAATCAGTGCCTCATTTATTCATTGCTTGTTCTTCAGATCTGATGTTTTGAATGTGATTAACCCAGAGAATCTTGCGGGTTTCTTATTGCTATTCCCTCCATTTTCAGCAAGCTAGCTGGCCTGGGAGTTTGTTCCTTGTTCCAATTTGTTTTGTTATTTTAAATATCAGAATGCTCATGCACATGCCACTGTAACACGGCCAAGGGTTTATTGAGATGCCATATTAGACAATGTGGTCTATGTGATAAGGTACAGCGTACTGTGCAGCTCCACTATGAGAATAGCATGCTATGAATCATTAACTACTTCCACACCTTGGAACTCTGCTTTCTATGCATATGCTCAGTAGATCTACACGTCAAAGGTACATAGAATCTCAGAACACCTACAGTATGGAAGCAGGCCATTCAGCCCATTCACACCGACTCTCTGAAAAGCATCCCACCTAGACCCAATCCCCCTTACCTTATCCCTGTAACTTCACATTTCCCATGCTAATCCACCTGACCTGCACATCTCTGGACTGTGGGAGGAAACCGGAGCACCCGGAGGAAATCCACACAGACACGGGGATAATGTGCAAACTTCACACAGTCGCCCAAGGGTGGGATTGAACTCAGGTCCCTGGCACTGTGAGGCAGCAGTGCTAACCATTGAGCCACTGTGCCGTCCAAGGGAAGTGACATCAGAGTAACAAAGTGGAGTCAGTAAAATATATTAAACTCCTCTAATCATTCTGTTACCATGGTTACATTGCCCTTGTAACCTTCATGATCCTAGTTCTCTCACAGATTCTTCAGGTCATTCTATTCTAATAAATCTGTGAAGAGATTCCCAATGTGATAGACCAGCAGGTCTACCTGATCTGATGAGATAACGTTTACTTTATATCCAATGTTACGTGGAAAGTTATTTGAACTCATTGTGTTGCTCCCTGACAGGAAGAGACAGGGTAAACTATTTCCGCTGTTCAGGGATTCTAGAACTAGGAAGCAGGGTCTAAGAATTAGGGTGAGACCGTTTAGGAGAAATTTTAGGAAGCACTTCTACATGCGAAGGGTGGGAGAGGTTTGGAACTTACTTCCACAAATGGCAGTGGATGCTGGATCAGTTCTTAATTTTAAATCTGAATTAGGTTTTTTTTGTTAAGGAAAGGGATGTGGGCCACGGGCAGTTGTATGGAGATAGGCCACAGATCAACCATGATCTCGCTGAAAGGTGGAACAGGCTCAAGGGGCTGAATGGCCTACTCCTGTTCCTATGTCTGTCAAGAAGCCCAGAGCATCGAGTACTTTGGCCTTTTTATTCCGCACATGTGTCTTTTTAAAATTCAAGCTTGGTACACGACAAAATCTCTTGCTTAACATGTCCGTAGCTCTGAAGAGGGGTATGAAATGTGCAGCACCATCAGAGTTTGGTCTCAACATTTCTTCCTATCCCCTGCAACAGTTCATAGAATCCCAACAGTGTGGAAGTAGGCCATTTGGCCCAACTGGCCCTCCGAATAGCATTCCAACCAGGTCCATTCCCATTATGGCTTACCCACCTAGTCTGGACACTATAGGCAATTTAGCATGGCCAATCCACTCTAACCTGCACATCTTTAGACTGTGGGAAGAATCCAGAGCAGCAGGGGGAAACCTCATGCAAACACAGGGAGAATGTGCAAACTCCACACAGACAGTCACCCCGAGGCTGGAATTGAAGCCGGGTCCCCTGGTGCTGTGAGGCAGCAGTGCTAAACAATGAGCCACCCAGTTCCAGTTTCATTATAAAGAGGATGTCGAAGCACTGGAGGAAGTGCAAAAAGGATTTGCAAGGATAAAATCAGAACTGCGAAGATATAAATATCAGGAAAGTGGTGCTTTTCCTTTGAAAAGTGCAAAGAAATAACCTAATAAAGTGAAGCAGCCTTGATAGAGTCAACATAAGGAAGATATTTCTACATTTTCTTTTATGGGATGTGGTAATATTTTTTGCAAATCCAACATTTGTTGCCTTCTCCCTAATTGTCCTTGAACTGACCATTTCCTTGAGCAGTTAAGAGTTGACCACATTGCTAGTTATCTGTTGGCCAGACCAAATAAAGATGACAGATTTCCTTCTCCAAGAGACGTTGGTGAACCAGAAGGGTTTTTCCAGCTGTTATTGGTGAGTATCATTGTCATCATCACAGAGATTAGCTTTCAATTCTATATTTATTATATGGAATTTATATTCCACCAGTTACAGTGGGATTATGAACCATTGACTCCAATGTGCCTGAGGTCAGTAGCCCAGCGATGTTACCACTCTGCCACCATCTAACTTTGTTTTTTAAAGCACTTACAGTTGAGGAAGAAATATAACAAAAGGAGAGTGCTAGAATAGATTGGAAGGTAGAACTGAGTATGTAGTATAGGTAATTAAAAAATCAATAAATGGTAACAGCAGAACTAGATGTGCATTTGAAGAAAGAGGATATGATGAGGTGATGCTTCTGACACACTTGCTATTATAATGATTTGAAGCTTTGTAAGTTTCACTTCCACTCTGGCAAAGCACCTATAATGACAGGCAGTATAGGGTTTGGAGCAGTAAGTATTCCAGTCACTAACAAATGGTGCACTATAAGTGGTGTTCATCGATTATATATAGACTATATATATCCTTAATATAGGCTGTATTGCAATCCCCTGTGATGTGCAATTGTGATGTCTCAGGTGCAACTACAGGTTGCTGTTGCTAATCCTGTCCTGCTTTTTCCATTTCACTTCAGGTGGAGTGCAATTCCAGACTAAATCCAACCAACACAACACTGCTGAAGGTGAGATTTCCCTCAAGACCTGCAGGGCTTTCTTCTGCGTGTGTTCAGTGTATTAGAGCATTACACAAATGTAGAATAATTAAAAATAAGCAAATTCATCAAGATCTTCCTCTGATGAGAACATTTCCACCAGGCAGCAACAAGTTTGATTTTGCCTGATCAGTATTCAATCCTACCGTGTAAGTTCACTTGGCGAATATCCCCATCCCTGACTTAATGGCACGGGAAACATCAATGAAGAACAAGCTGAGAGCATTGTCAGGGCTTGCATCCCTGAGGAATTTCTGTGGGGATGTCCTGTGGGGATGAGCCTCCACCAAGCTTCCTGTACGTCAGACAAGATTTCAGTCACGGGGGATTTTCCCATCCGCCTCAGTTTTTCAAACTCTTCTTATCTGCATAGTCAATCAAATACTTACCTAATCCAGATTAACAATCATAGTCGGTGAAACAACACGGTTTGCCTATCGTCCTGGGTGCTCCTTTTACATTTCTTTACATCCTGCAGTAGGATTGTTGAATTGCCAAGTGACTGGAATGTTCTTGATCATTAAGAGATGGGACAGTAATATACATCAGCAGTTCAAACACTTGTCATGTCTTGCTTTTGATCTGCTGGAAAGACTAGAATCAGGCTGGACTTTTTCAGTAATGTATGGTCTCTTCCTTGACAGATGGCAGATTGTGGAGGACTTCCACAGGTTGTTCAAGTAAGTAGAGTTAATCCTGCCTCTTGCTTACCTTCTCTGGACGTGTTCACTGTTTCTAAGCTGCCTGGGATGAACATTTCTGATCGCGGCCCATTTGGGATGGACATCTGGATTTTGTTTGTAGGTTCTGGTACTTCTGTTTCTCATCCCACTGTTGAACAGGAATAAAAGGTACAAGTAAAGTCGCCATTATCCTACTGGACCACAGGGCGGTCTCTCATTAGACAGAGAAAACTGGTAGTGGTTGAACCTGAGGGTCTCTGCATCTCAGGAGAGGGGAAAGAGATTAAGAAGGAGAATCCTTGATGGCAACCTCAGCTGGTGTGGGAATTGAACCATGCTATTCGCATTACTAACCAGCTCAGCTAACCAGCAGTTATACCTCAATGTTTGAGAGTGAGTCCGTTCGAGATATTAAACGCAAATCTATGCAGCTTGATGTGTACCATCCTTTATTGAAAACAATATTTAATCTCTCAAACAACTGTTGATTTTTCCTTTAATTTCTTCTTTTCCAATCAATTTGTCTCACTTTGCTTTTAACTGGTGTGGTTGTATCTGATGAATGCAGTTCTATCTCATGTGATTTCCCTCATGTGATTGATAATTAGGGATATATTAATGAGATTGATAAAGTATAGACACATCTTGTCTCATGAGACAAGTGATGGGTTCCTCTTAGTGGGCAACATTGCAGGCTGGATCCTACCCTTTGATCTGCTGTGGGTGGACTCAGATTGGCAGACACCTTAAATCTGAGTGCGGAAGGCTCAAAGGAACAGAAGGAAAGAGGGGGAAAGAAACCAAATCATAACAGGAATGTCTCCCTGGTGAATATCCACATAGGGTTGAAGTATGTGAGAGAATGTGAATCCTTTTTTAGAAAAGGCATTGTGACCAAAATATGGTTTCACTTGCCATTACATAGAGAACTCTTCTGAAAACTTGGTCGCTTATTGGTCCATGTTTGGTTTGGAGTGGGGCCATGGGGAGAAAGTTTTCTCCACTGGTGTTCTTTCATAGAAAGAAGGTCTGATTACTTGTAGTTGCCCAGAGGTAGAGTTCTGCAAAGGGCTCGGAGCAAGGGTGCGGAATGCTGAAGGGTTACCTACCTTTTCAGTTGTCTCTCCTTTCCAGTAAGGAGCTGCCTGCAAGCCAACATACTTTCTTACACAACATACACGTGGCTAAAAGGAAGCAAAGAGTTGAAGCTTTTAATCTTGCACTCATCAGAACTCGAAAGCAAGAGACAGAGTTGAGAAGGGAGGCCATTTTATATATCATGAGAAGAAGATGCTGATTGGCTGGACTATCATTGACGTGGAGATACAGCAAGAACAGTTAACTGTTAATCTTAATTCTCAGACCAGGCAGGCTAGATTGTGATTGATCGGGGGTTTAGCGTCGTAGAGATGTACAGCATGGAAACAGACCCTTCGGTCCAACCTGTCCATGCCAACCAGATATCCCAACCCAATCTAGTCCCACCTGCCAGCACCCGGCCCATATCCCTCCAAACCCTTCCTAATCATATACCCATCCAAATGCCTCTTAAATGTT
>NC_057729.1:49805465-49808560 GCF_004010195.1 Chiloscyllium plagiosum
CTATACCTTACATATGCTTCCTTCTTTTTCTTAACAAGACCCTCAATTTCTTTAGTCATCCAGCATTCCCTATACCTACCAGCCTTCCCTTTCACCCTGACAGGAATATACTTTCTCTGGATTCTTGTTATCTCATTTCTGAAGGCTTCCCATTTTCCAGCATCCCTTTACCTGCGAACATCTGCCTCCAATCAGCTTTCTTGCCTAATACCGTCAAAATTGGCCTTTCTCCAATTTAGAACATCAACTTTTAGATCTGGTCTATCCTATTTCATCAGTATTTTAAAACAAATAGAATTATGGTCGCTGGCCCCAAAGTGCTCCCCCACTGACACCTCAGTCATCTGTTTGCCATGGGGATGCAGCAGAGTTTGGCTTTATTTTTAAAAAGGTGCAATGCATGTACAAATTCCTTTTGCCCCCTTAAAGTAGGAGTCCTGTGTGTATATGTGTATAGCTTTCTAGTATTGTACCTTTTTTCAGTCAAGGACTTAGGGAAGCCAACCAAGTACTGCTGCATCCCAATGGCAACAAGCTGACCAATCCAAAACTACCTGCGTATTCTGAGAATTAAGATTGACAGATATCTGTTCTTGCTGTACCTTCATGCCAGTGATGGCCCAGCTAATCTCATGTTGTGTTTGTGAGATTGTGCACCACCCATATGGAATTGTGCAAGGTCTCTCAAACTCCCATCGCAAAATACTGTGAAAAATCTCTCAAGGACTGACCACAGTCTCTTAATTTGTAATGCATGGGAATTTTGTTTGAGCATAGGCTGAATTTTTTTGCTTGGCCACATGTGCATAGGGTAACTGAAAGGGGCAACTTGCAAGTGAACATTTGGTTCTGCAAGCAGCGTGTTGCATGGCTTAGAAGGGGTGTCAGATACCACACACTGAAATGAGCAGACTGCACTTAATGCTAAACAGCTAGAAGTGATGTTGCTCCACGATTCTTTATCAAACTAATAGCTTCTTGTTTTCCTGACTGTTTTCCAGCCAGTGCTCCTTGCCTGCCTCCTTCCCCGAGGAGATGCTGTCGGGGAGCCATGCTTTACTACTGGCTCCAATCATCATCGAATCCCTACATAATGCAAAGAGGCCATTCGGTCCATCGAGTCTGCACCGACCTTCCAAACAGCATCCCAGCCAGTACCAGCACCCTATCCTATAACCCCATGACCCTACATTCGCCATGGCTAATCCATGTATCCTGCACATAAGCTCATAAGGAGCAGAATTAGGCCATTCAGCCCATCAAGTCTGCTCCGCCATTCGATCATGGCTGATACATTCATCACCCCCATTTTCCTGCCTTCTCCCCATACCCCTTCAACCCATTAGCAATTAACATTATGTCTAACTCCTCCTTGAATTTACTCACTGTCCCAGCATTCACTGCACTTTGGGGTCGCAAATTCTACAGATTCACAACCTTTTGGGAGAAGTAGTTTCTCCTCAACTCTGTTTTAAAGCAATTAACATTATGTCTAACTCCTCCTTGAATTTACTCACTGTCCCAGCATCCACTGCACTTTGGGGTCGCAAATTCTATAGATTCACAACCCTTTGGGAGAAGTAGTTTCTCCTCAACTCTGTTTTAAATTTGCTGCCCCTTATCTTAAGACTAGGACCTCTTGTTCTAAAATACTCCACAAGAGGGGGAATCCACTCCATGTCTATTTTAACCACACCTTTTATCGTCTTGAATACTTCAATTTGATCTCCCCTCATTCTTTGATGATGTGGGAGGGAGCCCACACAGACACGGGAGTAAGGTGAAAACTCACATGGACAGTGCCCCAAGGCTGGAATCGAACCTGGGTCCCTGGTGCTGTGAGGCAGTAGTGCTAACCACTGAGCCACCATCATTCATGGTGGTGAAAGAAGCTATTTGGCACATTGTGTCTGGACTAGCACAGTGCACGTCAAAGCAATGATAGAGCCTTGTTTGGAAAGGGGATGGGGTGAAGGGAGAGGGGGGGAAGGGAGGAGGTGAAAGGAGGAAGGGGGCAAAACTAAGTATGATGATTTAATGATTGTCTGTCTGTCTGTGTTTGCACCCTAGCCTGGAAAGCTGACCGAAGCCTTCAAGTACTTTGTGCAGGGAATGGGTTACAGTAAGTACAACCTCCTGAACCTCAAAGCTGTGATATTCAGTGATTTGTTTTCCAAGCCTGCATTTAGCTATTGTTGGTTCAACGATGGAGAAAGCTGCTTGTTACAGCACAAGGCATTTTGACTTAATGCAGGAATTTCCGACTGGACAGACCCAGGAATCTGGTGGGGTGGGTCATCCTTCAGAATGGAGAATTGGAAAGTGTAGATTTGTTTGGGCAGTTTCCCTGGGTTTCAGTGTTTTGAAGCAGGTTTAACAGTGGACGTCTGAGACCCTTATAGCCCTAAGGGTGCCCTTGTGCGGGAACCATTTGGAATCTCCTGTGCTGTTTCCATAGTAACTGTCCACATGTAACTTTTTAGTTTTATTCAGGATGACAAGGCTTCACATCCCCCACAGGGCAGATCTGTACAGTGTGAGCTTGACATAATTTATTGAATTGATTTCATGAAAGCGCTATATGCCTGTAACTGGTGGAACTTTCAGATTACCATTTCAACTCTGGATACAAAAACATTCAGTCCTGAAGCACTTCAATTAGCATTTGTTTGGAATTAAACCTTGCACCACAGGATGGAGTAATTCAGCCCTGATGGTCTGGCCAGCCCTCATTCTGAACACAAATCAGAATAAATCTTTTTAGCAGACGCTTCTAATCTTGTTTCTCACAGATACTTATCTGTGTTCTCCTTAAATGAATCAATCATTTCAACTGTACTCTTCAGGTATCATATTTCACTCTAACCATTCTCTGAAAGACCTTTCTCCTGAACTCCTGTTTCGTGGGAAGCCCCCGTTTCGTCTTGATCCTATCTATGGGCTATCAAATCCTTGCAGCATTTTCAAGATTTTTCTTCATCAGTTTTTGTTTGTTTTGTATCTTCATATATTTTCCCCTCCCCCTCCTCTCCTTCCTCTCTTCCTCTTCCCCTCTGCCCTTTATCTTCCTTCCCTTCCTCCCCTTCCCCACTTCC